>NW_027191529.1:0-30952 GCF_011745625.1 Cladosporium halotolerans
TTGAGACCGGAAATTTTCGGTCCGGACCGCAATCGCCGCGACGCCCACCCTTCATCCGCAAGTTTGAAGGTCGCGGGAGCTCCCGCCGGCTCCGCGGAGATGACCAACTTTATTATGTCGATCGTGACCTCTACTTGATAAATTTATAACTCTCTTAGTATTACTTTGAATTACTTCAAATTAAAATAGGGAGTAGCTAATAGATACCTCTTTAAATATGGTTTACTATTATTATACTTAGGCTCTTATTAAAGATAAAAGCTAAGGAGATAGCTGAGAAGCTAGATAGTCTTACTGCCAAGCCAAATTTGGTAGGAGCACGGACAACATTCAAACTTGCGGATGGAGGGTGGGCGCACTTGCCTCTGCTGGACTGTGTCCTAGTCTGGACGATGGAACGGCTGTCTACGCGGTCGGTGCTTCGGCACGCGGTCAAGCCTATAGGCAAACGACAGGAGAATAGCAAGAGATGAGTTATCAATGAGATGTGGCGTGGATAACGGATACAGAGCGAATATCAGAAGAAGATTCCCGCTACAGGTGGATGGACGTTACTTGATTGATCACCCATCTCTTGCTGTTCTCCTGTCGTTTGCCTGCGTGCCCAATCAGGTTTTGGGGCACCGATCGCGTAGACAGTCGTTTCATTGTCCAAATCGTCGCCGTCATCGTTCGGCGCTTCAGCTTTCGAGCCTACGTAGAAGCGACAGGTGGCCCGAATGAAGATGGATGGAGATGTACCAGATGCGCTGCGGCAAGAAGAACGTCATGCATCTAAATGCATGTCGTCAGGGACCATTAACGGAGGTTGCGGCTTGCAAATAAGCGCCAGACTGGTCGTTCTGCATGATCAGCCTTGGGGCCCGCTAACTAGGGCCAGACGCGAAGACACTCCGGTGTCGCGATCATAGCCATTTTTTAGTCGCTCGGGCAGCTCCGCGGGTCATAGCGGGCTTGCCGCCCGCACGACCGTAGTGTAGTCGCGTCTCAGCGGTTCTGAACATTTTTCAAGCCAATAAAGCATCGAGACCACCAGCGACAACTTGGTATAATATCCTGTTTCTAAGACGAATCTATTCGGTATCAGCGTCTGCCCATGTGGTGCTGGAATGCTGAACCGCCACACGATAGCCGTGTACGTTTTTGCTCGAAGGCTAGAAATAAGAGGCGGATCTCTGGGCTTGAAACCAATCCGGACTGTCATAGGCATTCTCAACAGGCATATCGACTTGTCTCCTAATGAGTTCCGATTTCCACCCTCTCACCTTCAGTACATTCATGGAACCCGCGTAGAATCCTCGATGCCTTTGCTGCGTCGATAGGGCTTTTCGACGCCCGTATCTCCCAAAACAATTCCCCAGCCTGACGGCCGGAGCAAGTGCGAATATAGTGAAAGAGTCCGTGCAAGTCATTCACTTCCGCTTGGAGCGCGGTGATTTTTCGCTGGAGAGATGCGAAACGTGTCGAGTCAGGTTCAACATCGTACTCGCAAAGGACGCCCTTCTTTGCACAACGTTCGCAAGAAGGTCGCCGGCTATCGCACTACTGAAGCGTCAGAGCCCTTCTAGAGCCTTCTTGTTTTTTCCAGGTATAACTTACCTTCGCTTTTCCCCTCTGACAAGCTATACACGCAACTTTGACCTGACTTCTCCGTACCCGCGGTATCGGCGGCGACAGCGCTTGGAGGCCGTTGTAATTGGCGTCGATCGTCCGAAAGACAGGATCCAACGTGTGAGCAGTCGTGATTTTAGGCGCTAAGGGCCTTGGTGTTCGTTGTTCCCTAGCCATCGCGACGCATACTAAATTTGATTTGATACAGACAAAGCTTCTAGCGTGAATGTTTGAGAACTCGCAAATATTAATGTGGTAGAGATGCAGTGCAGACTGCTTGGTGATGTATCGCAGCGCGACTCCCTGGCAACTGAAGGATCAGATCGATCGGAGGAGACGGCTTGAACCGTGTCCCGGTCTGCGTATTGGACGCCTGCATCTTGGCACCGCTTATGTCCAGTGTTGAATGAACGTGTAAGAAATCAGGGCCTAATCCCCGCATCGCCTAAGCTTTACCGCAGGCATGCGACCAATAAGCAAACGGTAACTTCGTGAAGGAGCAATACTGAGGTGTCGCAGCAATCTCATATGGCTTAGCCGAAGCTAACACGTCATACCTGGTTTAATGCTTCCATGCAGAGAGAGGTCGTTCCAGAGCTTCTCCCAGAAGCGCGTTACTGCGTCCACAGCTTGTATCTCGACTGCACTCAAATGCGATTGATCTAGCCCTACATTGGCGCCCAGATTCAGAGTCTCCTGTTACGACGTGAGAGCTGACAGTCCAGACCCCAGACCTGCATGAACGCTGCAAGCCGTCCTCTGTGTCGTATCCTGGAAGGCCGCCTTGATTGGCTAGTCACAATGGGACACTAGCGGAAGCAAGCAGCTGCCTATGAATCGCAGTTGCAAAACGCTTAGACGGTAGAATGTCATGCATCGCAAGGTCTTGGCAGGGGACCCTCTATGAGCTTCCATACGGGTTTGCTACGCCTCCTGCGGAATGATGACCGCCCGCATCGGTATCAAAACCGCTGAGACGCGGTCTCGTAGCGGACGGACGGACAGAGAGCCCGTCTTGCGGCACGGAGCTGACCGAGCGAATCAATGTTAGCAGAGGTCGCGACATCGGAGCTTCTCCGCTGGCCCTTATCAGTGGACCCGAAGGCTGATCCTGCCGAAAAACCGGTCTGGCGCTTTTCTGCATGCCGCAACCCTTCGTTATGGTCTCTAGCTGGATGCATTCGGATGCACGACGTTCTTCTCGTCGTAGCGCATCTGGCGCATCTACTTCCAACTCTACTCAGACCGCGTGTCGCCTTTACGCAGGCTCGAAAGCAGATGCGTCGAACGATGACGGCGACGATTTGGACGAGGGGACGGCTGTCCGCGCGATCGGTGCTCCAACAAATGGTTAGGCCGATAGGCAAATGACAGGAGAAGAGCAAGAGATGGGTTATTAATCAGTTATGGCGTGGATAACAGATGCAGAGCGAAGATCAGAAAAAACGTCCCGGCACAGGTGGATTCCCGGCACAGGTGGACGGACGTTACAGCGCTCTTCTTGACGAAGTGTAAATCAACGGCTGCCAGGGTGGAACGAGAGCGAGCCGAATCGGACATAACGCCCTCCACATGGGCCAAGACTCATCATGAAGCATTGTCTGACCTTCCTCCCAAACGGAAACGTGACGAAACAGCCTCTCAGCGGGACCGTCACCACGAGTCGGCCGAGATGGGTAGCTCGAGCGAGTAGTGGCAAGCGCAAGCTTCATGCTGTTGGGGATGACCCTGCGAAGATGCCATAAGCCCTTCTCACAAGAGAACGAAAGCCATCGGATCCTGCGCCATCTTGCCCACTGGATTGCATCCTGACACTGACTTGCGAATCGCAAGACAGAACGTCATGGTGTAAATGTACAGTGACGCCATATGCCAGATTAGTATACTGATCTCAAATATCTTTGAGCGTGTGGCTCCGCTATGTACCTCACTTCTACAAGCTTGGCTTGTGTCTCGAAACCACGCAACCAGGTTCGTTCAACCTCGTGTCGCAGCACGACATGCGGTAGCCTTCTTCAAAATCCGGGTCTTCCATGAACGAGCCTGGTGGAGGCATACCGCACGACTTGCCGTAAGACTCTGCCCAGACCTCCGAGTCGTCGTCAAGTTCTGGATTGATTTGCATCATCTCACATGTTAGCTTGAAGCCTTGTCTAATTGCATACGTCTGACCCCCCACCAGAATGATACCTGCAAACGCCTAAAGCGTTCAGGTCGACGTCGTAGTACTCGTGACAATTGCGGCATTACTCGAAAGCTTTACGCATCATTCGTGGACTCTTATCATTTGGTCTCCGAAGCGCGTCGTCAATGATTGATCTGGCATTTGCGAATTGATGCCAGACACTTCTGATTAGCTCCCTCAATTCGGGCCCAGGTGCATCTTCGATCGCCTCGGAGACGGTCACCTCCTCGGGTGGTGGAGCAGGCGACCCTTCGATCTCCTAGTCTGAAGTGTAAGACAGGTCTATTTGTCTCTGCCATTAGTAAAGGCGCGCTGTCACAAGAAAGCTTGACATACCACTTCTGCCGTCGCTACTGCTACTGACAGAGTTGCCGGCACTGCTCGTGGTGGTACTGGTTACATTATGATCAGACATGGCGCTAACTTGCTGAGCTTCGAAAAAATGAAAGAGAGAGCGAGGAGTCTGCAAGAAGCGAACGGGAAGGGATGATATTTACAAAATTTACGTTAATTCGCTGAACTGATGGAGCGAGGACGTGAGTCCCGACGCAATTTGACCCGCTCAGGCATGGCACGGTGTGCCCCTCGTCGCAAACGAGCTTTTGATTTTGGCAATGGCGTTATACGATATGACCTGCAAGCTGCATGTTATCAAGGGAAAGAGTGGTGGGGGGAGTCTTGGTGGACAGTACTGTACCATTTGATGAGTGGAGAGATATCATTTTTTGGTGCAAGGCAAGACAAGGCATGGCATTCAATCCGCCCAACTCCAAGCACCGAAAGGGCAACAGACTGTTACATTGTACGTAACGCTGCGTACACTGTGGTTATCCCAACGGAGAAGCCCATCAGACCGGAAATCACTCCTCTCTGGCCGTCGGTCCCATACCGTATACCACGATCCACCATAATTTCGAACAGATCATCGCCACAAATTGAATCATCCATGCATTGAGGCATTCGGCCTTGTTGCCTCTACTCACTGGGCATCCCTCTTTTCAAGTTCTCATATTTACTTCCAGGGTAATCGAGGCAATTGTCGCTGCTTTCAAGGCGACAGATTTCTCCGTGGCTGAGTTGGGTCGCAGCAACATTAATCAAACTTTCTTCGGCTGTGCATGGGCGATCGCCTGAGGTCTCCCAGAACATAGCTCCTCCAAGTCCGGTGCTTTTGATGTACTCGACCTTCTGACGCACCATCTCCGGCGTATCGTATGAGATCATAGTCTTCGATGTTTCGTCGTAAGACCACGACGCAGCGGCTTGCGCGTCTTCGAAAACCTCTGCGCCGGGCTGAGGGAGAGCCTAATTACCAGGTCAGTGTGCCTGAAGCCTTTCTTGTTCATAGAAAAGATCGAGAATGGTTCCATGTCAACGTTTGATGTATAAATGGCAAAATCTTACCTTGTACGTCCACACTCCATTTTCTCCAGGAATGCTTCCCTCCCCAACGCCATTGAATGCAGTACCCGGCCCATCAGTATTCTGAAACGCGCGGCCGTATAGCGGCATGCCCAGCACGATCTTTCCTGCAGGTACTCCTTGCTCTTTATAGTGCACCACTGCTGCGTCTGTGTTAAAAGACGTTGCTGCCGGCGTTGAATTCGACAAGAAGATGTTGGCTTGGTGACCAGCGACTGTATCCCACGAGCCGGCGTAGTCGTAGGCCATGAGATTCCAAAAGTCGAGGTACGGGTCCAAATCGCCAAAGGGCATGTTCGGGAAGTGCTTGGGTCCGGCCGGAGAAGCAGCTGTCAACAGCAAGTGTGGCTTCGATGCCAGGGAGATGGCGTACTCGTCCATCTCATGCCGGGTAGCGGCAGGAAGGGCGACGAGATCAGACCCTTCCTGCGGAGTTTCTGGGTATTCCCAATCCACGTCGAGGCCGTCGAAGGGGAGATCTTTCAGTAAGGCCACGGCAGTCTGTGCAAACTTCTCCCTACCAGCGGGTGATGAGGCTGGCGTGGCGAAATTCGAGCTGTGTGACCATCCTCCGATCGACAGGAGGACCTTGAGGTTTCTGTTGCGTTTTTTGTGGAGATATAATTGCTTCAGACAGCCATAGAGATTCCCATCTCCATCATTCCAAGAATCGTCCGGATAGTGTTTGTCAGTGTCAGACCAGCTGTCTGTCAAGTACACTTCTCCCGTCTCTGGACGAACGTTGGCAAACGCGTATAGCACGTGGGTAAGATTGTTGACAGGGATATCCTGGGGCTGGTGATTGCGGGCATAAATCGCCCAGTTCTGCGTTTCAGTCAGTACGTATCGAGGCCGTGCCGCTGAGAAAAGTTCAACTGACAACATAGTAGGCCACATTACGGTAACCATTTTGCTGAGAAGCTTGATCAGCTTGGGATCCATGGCTTACGCTTGATGAAACCGAAGTTGCTGATGTGAAAGTTTGGTCCGGAGGAAGTGGTTGTAGAAGGTTTGGGACAGCGACAGAGAACGAAGAAAAACATACGAGGACAACAAACGCTGTCACGCGATATACAAGCAGTAAGGCCATCCCTGCAGCGATGCCACCGCCTAGTTCAGAGAGATACACAGTTTGTGGTCCAAAGAGACATGAGTCGATGTGTAACATATGTGGTGGGTGCCGGAGACCTTTCTCGCCCTTTGGATTCCTGATCTCCGTCCTGAGGCCTTCCGTTGTACGCCTGTCCATACGAGCGGCACCCCCCTCCGGCCAAGTCTGGCCCCCGAAGGCGCCTGCGTTTTTTTTTTTATACAGCGATTGCATCGCGGGATGTGCCCGGATTGTCGCCTCACCACGCAAGGTCCCACCCCTGGGCTCTGCGAGGTTCACATTGCGACCAGGCCCTACATCGATGCCTGTCAAAGCTCGCTGGATCAGCATTTGATGCCCGTGTCCAAGTCCTAGCACATCCCAGGGGACGGTGCAATCGTCATCTTGAGGCATACACACCATCCATTTCATGCGATTTCCTATGTATCGTATACTTGTTCACACTTCCGGGCTATTGCTTCAGGCAGTGACCTGATTGTTGCCATCTCTATCTTCATCGAAGATACGGCTTTGCCATCCTCGACTCGCGGTTACGGCTTGCAAGACACTGGAGCTAGTTGTCAGGAGAGACCTGGGTGAACACGAGTTCGTCGAATTGACCGTATCATACTACTAGAAGCCCCTGAAGAGAATCTCCATGGCACCCGCAACATCCGGTGACCAGCGCGATGCCCTTGCAGCCGTCAGAAAAGACCCCAGCAGGATCAAATTTCGAGGCGGCTCCCAACGGTTAGAAGGACCAAGTCAGTTGGGTGTCGCCTCAGCGCAGGCCACTGATCCGCTCGTACTTGTGAATGTGGAGAGGGTACGCGCCGTCGGCGCAGCCGTGGAGCCGGTGTGTCATTGACCTCGGGTTGTCATCTCCTGAGATGGTGACGATTCGCAGATCCGTAGCGGCGACCGCAAGGCGTGAAGGCAATGGGGAATCAAGGGGAACTTCAAATTTCTAAGCCCACAGCTTACAGCGGCAGTCCACATAAGCACAAGCTGGACTTCGAGAGGATGAGATGCTAACGTTAGCCAGTCATCGTCGCATGGTTATTATCATCTGCTTCACCACACGAGTCGACCTAATAAGTTATCACATTATGCTTTCGCCCAGATTGAGATGATGGCAAGTCAATGTTCCTGTCTACTGGAACCGCTGTAAACGAAAGCGTTGTCCTGACATGGCTCTCAAGAGGAGGTCCTCATTGAACATGACACTGCCGAGTTTCCCCATCTCAGGTGTCGGTCTGTCCTCCGTTGGCCACTGTGACCCAAATCCGTGAGCGTTGCTACCCATCATCGTTACCATTGACGACGGGAGCTCCTCCACCAAGGCTTGGTCGGTACAAAACCTTAGACCAAAGAGTACGATCTCGATTGTCAAATTATTCCTTAGACGCGCGCGTTCATTCACTAGCAAGCGTGCCGAATCCAGAAGCTGCGCCAGGCGTTGGGCTTTGTCTTGTGCTTGGTCTTCAGGCAGTTCGTGGCACATTTTGTCAGAGCGTACGTTACATGTCTCTCTCCAGATGCTTGCCGCATTCCCGAACAAATTCGCACAGACTGAAGGGAGCGAGATGTCGAGCTCCACAAGTTTCGGCAAGGCACTAATCGCAGTGCAATTGTGTGCCTCACCACCACCTGAAAGGTGGCAGACTTTATCCGTCGCGCCCGGCAGTGGCCTATACTCCAGGAGATGTAACGATTGCTCCGAAGACTTTGCGACGGTCATGACCCCATCAATTGAGATGCTTGAGCCTCCAGTGACTTGGAGATTTTCCAGATTCGTGGCGGTCTTCGCGATGGCCAAAAGATCGTTGTCGGTCACCGGAAACACTTGCGTGTCACCCGACAGTCGAAGTCGCCGGAGCCGATGAAAGCTTACCCGCGGGTCTTTGAGAGGATCCGATACGTTCGTTGGATACAATTGATGTATCTCATCAGCGGTCAAGTGCGAGCTTCGAACTTCTAGCGATCGCAGCGCTCTGCCATCGGAGTTTGATGGTCGGAGTAAGTCCACCCAGTGTTCTGGACGTCCGCGTCGGAGCAGTGTCCAGGGCACGGTCAGGGACTCCAAGTTGGGACAAGCCCGCACGATTGAAGAAATCCAAACGTCCGTCGCGACGGTGTAGAAACCGTCAAACCAAAGACGCCGAACGTGCAGCGAGACCGCGGAGGAGTGAGTCAGGAGCTCGTACGTCTTTCTCAAGTTGAGGTGGGCATCGCGTTTCACAATGGTCCCTCTGGGAGCATCAACCAGCTCGTACAGCGGGTATTTCGCGCGGCAGGACGTCAAGTCAGCCCAGCGCTCGTTGCCCACAGGGCGTTGCTCACGAATGTGCTGAAAAGTCTGGCGGACGACCCAGTGGCCCCAACCTCTGCAAACTCGTCTGATGGCTTGGGCAGCGTCTATTGAGACAAAGTCGTCGCGCGATGGACTCCGCACGTATCTATCGACCCTTGGCGACCGCGACTCGAAAGAGGAGCGAAAACCATATGTGAAGCGGACTCCGTTTGCTCCGTTAGCACTGACAGCTTGCGTCAGGATGTGGTGAAGTATCTCTGCTGGAAGATCGTTGATGCCCATTGTTCTGCACGGCTGTCGATGAAGTTTTGTTAGCACTGCGGTGGCGTTAGGGTGCAGAAGGGAATAAGGAAGGTCCGCCTTATGTTTATCTCGAGATTCGTCGAAGAACTAGCGGTCGATGTTTCTTGGAATTATGGCGGTCACTACGGAAATTGTCATGGCGTGCCCACTCATGCTGCTAGACAGCTTCATCTTTGCAGCCGGACGATCTAGTCCAACGCCTACGTCCAGTAATGGTAGAACTTCCGGCCACAAGGCCATTTGTGGCGCCTTGCGGCCTTCTAAGCCGATATTATCTGCATGGGTGCATGATTGTCGAACAGTCAATCTTCCGCTTTGAGAATGGTGCAATGGCGCCCCTTCCACACGTGAATTCGCATGTGAATTCTCTGCGAGTCATGGATGCAGCCCATTCTCCATTGTAACAATTACCTACGATAATTTATTGGGTAGGGTTAGGGTTAAGCTTGATGTTCCATAGGGTTTTCTCCACATCCTCCATCTTTTCGACTTTGTAGCATCAAGACAAGGTATCATCACGGCAGGAGTTGCCAAGGTCAGCATGACCCGTCACGCTGCGAGAAAGAGATCGCTTTAAAGCATAAATTTAGAGAAGTACAGGAGAAAATTGGTGGGAAGTTTGGAAGATAATTCAGAGTCGCACCATCATACCGTACATTAGGAATGCGACGGTAACGTTAATTGAATCCTACAGTATCCTGCTCGGTAGATTTGTCACTTCGCAGATGGGTCGTTAGAGCATGCCGAGCCCCGAAATCTGCAATGACTGCCAGACCGACCATCGTCACCACTGCCGTCAGTGCGCACCCCTCTCCGCTATACCATCCCCCCTGCTCCATCTTGCGCACACTTTGAGCAATCACCGCTCGGCTCCTTCTCTCTTTCGGAAGTCTCATTGATTCTAACGTTAATGTGGCCAAACTGGGACCAGATGTCTCGCTACGGAAAATAAGTTCGAGTCTCACGTTGGTACAAGGGCTCTGAGACTTATGAATGTCTCAAGATGCCGAAAGAAAAATCAGAAAATCAAATGTACGGGTACCTTGTACGATCACTCCAATTCCGTCTGTCATGCCCAAATACACTGCCTGTACCAAACCCACAGTACTGAATGCGCTCGCAGAAAAATGACAGCAACTCACCATGTACGCGCGCCTCACGTTCGTGCTCGATGCAGAAATGCTTTTCTGATCCAAAAGCATCGCATCCCGTACATTCTGCGATCTGAACAAGCATCGCGAATTCTTGCCCATTTGACACAACACCATTTCTCAGTTGTTCCCTGGCAGTGTAGCTCTCCCCAAATTGGGGGTCTAAATGGCGCGAATCCAAGTTCGAGTGGAAGGGTTTGCAATGCCTCTCCCACCACCGCACAGTACTGAGCATGCGAAAGTCTTGACGAATCATCTTCACACGAATGTCTATACTACCACAAGCCGTGTCTTTCCGCTTCAGAGACTCTCTGACAAAGTCTTCAAAAGAGATACAAATTGTCGATGAGTCCCCGAGATATCGACGCTTTGGGACCGGCACAATGTGCGAGAGGCCAGGTGATTCTGATCTTCTGACGTATCGTATTCCTCGACTGAGATACTTGTCGACCGCTGCTTGGTTGGCCTCACGTACGCTTTCTTTAAACCAATCTTCAGGCTCCCATACTCTGGACAACCCTGAAGTTGTCAGATTGCCATACATGGAGACCGCTCCAAAGCCAGAAATGAAACACTGGACGAAGGAGGAATGAAAGTCGAGTATCAGTTGTGTGGAGCTCTCTTGATTCTCGAGATGGGCTATTAGGTGTAGCTTTTGCCGCTTGCCGTTGTGCTCAATCGTACCTCTCAACGACTGAGTTTCGTAAATCGACGGCGGTTCGTCATCGTCTCTGAGGTTGTCTGGAAACTGCCAAGTGGCACCAATAGAAGACAAGTAGACAGCGAACGTGAGCCAACAGAGAGGATGCGGGTGAGTGAGAAAATCCCAGTCGGATTCCGATGTATCGAATCTGGGCCAGAAGTATTTCGCGGCACGAGAGCCCGTCAACAAGACTTCACAATCGTGCATCACCGCGAGTAATTCGACGCTGTCGTCAACAAGCTCTTCAAGAAAGGTAGGGCCGAACCTTCCTCGAATCAGGATGTCCTCATGCTCATTGTCAAAGCCCGAATTTTTGATGATGTTTCTCATAGTCTTTGGCCTCAAACCAGAGCATGCAAGGATACGCTCCATGCAGTCGAGATCAAAAATTATCTGCGGAATGCTCTTTTCCACACCTGGCCCGGCGAATGCTTTTCGCCCTCTCCCTGTAAGGATTCCCGTTTTGCGATCAAGAGAGTCATTTCCGACTAGCCTCTCAAAACCGGTTGGGGGAAAGTCTTTGCTATCGCGTCTCTGTGTGCGGATCGACATAGTCACAGTGTCCTAGGAAGCTACCACGTATTCAAAGCTTTCATACGGTGAAACATGAAAGACGCGAAGGATGTCAGTGAGAACTTTGTCTCGGTGGCTTTGGCGCCTTCCGCATCCTTTATTTGTCTCGACATAATGCTAAGAGCGTCCTGCTGCGACTATTGGACGTGAGGGAAGAAAGTGGTAGTGGGGCCCGGGGTTAATACTAATGGCAATCCTTAGGGGGGAATGCCACTGCAAAGCGTACGGACTCTTGTGACCCCCTATTTCCTGACAACCATAGCTTGTCCGTCGTAAAGCAAGCCCCAAAGCGTCCTTCGCGTTTATCAAAACTCCTGCACACGAGCATCAACGAAACCCCACACTCAGATTCTGAAAGACTATCATGGACAGCCCGATGGTCAAGCTTGCCATGAGTGATGACGTTGAGATTTTTTGCAGTTCGTATTTCTCCTCTGTGCGATGGCTTATGCAGAACCTCTAAACGTTCATCGCAACAGGAACGGAAGTGGCTTTATGCTCTCATGTCTTACGAGATGCATTGAATGATTGGGGCACAGAGGATCCCGAGATTCCGGTGCGTGCTCGATGATTGTGATACTTCCCCTGTACTGACTTACTGCCTTTCAGATACCAAATGTAGAAGCCAGTGTTATGATCAGGGTTCTCGCATGGTGTGTTGACCGCATCGGCGAACCTAAAAGTCCCACTCTAAGGCAATCCGTGAGGTGGGAGGAGGAGCTTGGAGGATTTGACTTACAACAGCTTATGGAGCTGCGAAATGCTGCCGACTATCTCATGATCGATGATCTGAACGAAGTTTGTTGCAACTGCTTTTCAAAATCGATCGCTGGTAAAACAGCAGAGCAGCTCCGTGAGCTGTTGCACCTACCTAAGCCGTTTGCATACGAAGAAAAAGAAGAGATCAACGACGAGCTCCAATGCGAAGTATTCGCCTGAGACGGCATGGCAGAAATAGGGGTTCAATAGTTTTACTGTATATTTTCAATTCAGATATCTTTCACCACCGGGGGCATTGAGCAAATACAGCTGCAGTGATTTCCGGTGCAATGGGCTAAAATACTGTACAATACGTTACTTTGTTAACGTCCATCCGTGCGCCACCAGAGATTGCCCCTATGCAGAGACAGTTCCATTTCATGACTCCTTATACCTCTCGTCCGCGCAAGCGAAGGCTCAACAACTGTCTCATACTGTTCTCCGGCTGTTTCTCCACCAGGGCAACGATTCACAGTATTCCCATCTGTCCGGTAGACCGTACTGTCAACCGATTCGTCGCTGCTATTCGTGTTTGCCCTATCTTCTGACCCTGCGCAGAGAAGATGAAGTGTGCCGGTGAGGTCGAAATAGAGTGCGCTGCATTGGCGAGCAGAACATCCTGGATGTATCTGCATGCGGTCAGCCACCGTCAAACGACCGTCGCGGAAGGCTTGTAAGCGCCGGGCGAGCCTTTCTGCGAACCAGTCTTCGGCCCCGCCGGCTGAGGCTGCTTACCAAGAGCAGACCGATGTCGCGCAAGGTATTATCGCTGATTGGAGCAGACATGGTCAGACGGAAGCGCGGGCTTGCCGCCGCGGTCTCGGCAAGATAGAGGTGCGGCGAAGCTGAAGGTGACTCAGGGCTTCCGTGCCTTCTCATGGACCCTGGTGAGCGCCTAATTTCGCGCCCAACCTCGGCCGCTGTTGGCGGCAACCATTTCTTTAGCTTCCGATGATACCATCGCTGTGATCCTTCCCTGCAGGTTCACTTCAGTCCACTTTACATCCCTGTAACCCTATCTCGTATAACATGCATAACATCACAAGTGAAATTTAGGTCATTATGCAGATCAGACGCTAATGAACACCTTGGAGTGTGTTTCGGATCAGTTGCTGATTTCGCCAGAAGGTGCGAAGGATTTATCATCGTACTACGACCTTTCAGCCTACCAAGATCACCTTTCAATGCAAGTGACAAGGCTTGAAGCACACGGAGGAGAGTTAAAGTGGATTACTAGAAAAAGTGTTGAGAGAGTTTTGTATGATGAGAAGCGAAGTGTGGGAAGCTATGGCTGATCTTGTGCAGACAGCTTTCGGAATGCCAATGTTTTCGCAACGCCCGGATGCAGCGTAAGTTATGCTGCTTTTATTTGTGTGAGCAAGTACAAACTCAAATCCTCTCGGGTGTTGTTAGTCAAAAGACGCTCCAGGAAGAGGGGGCACGGTGATAATGGACAGGATCTGAGTAGATTGTAGCATTGTTTTCCGAAGCTCAGACTACACATCCCCCCGGGAGCTTTATGATAGACAGGGTGCTTCCGAAGAGATCCCACCCAGCTCAATCGACACTCTCCTGCCAATGAAAGACCTCAATCCACTTTCCCGTCTAAGGCTCCTCTTTGTTGCAGTTCATCCAATCCTCGGGATGCTCGTAGCTGTTGTCAGAGGGACCTTGCAGCGAGACCACTTTGCCAAAGAGCAGCTGAACCTTGCGATCTTTGTCGCACACAGAGATCTTCCAATCGTCCGAATCTTTGAACGCTGGCTCAGACTCCCCGTTCCCGTATGTAAAAGCAGTAATGTATGCGTCCAAGTCACTCAGACTTACATCTCCCCCATTTCCCTTGTTGATCTGCACTTTCACGCCCCAAATGTCCTCCGAGAACTCATACGATCGTTTTTCAGCAGAGTCTTGGCCTCGGCGTCGCACCTTTCTGGAAGCATCTCTGTTTAGAGTAGCAGTTGCATGAGAGCCATTGGTGTGCACGTGAAAGAATGTCCCGCCGCTTTGCACGTTGGTCCGGATTGCGATGCCGTCTGTGGGATGAATGTCTGAATGGCCGATCGATACAGCTCGGATGGCCTGCTCTCCATGCAGACCCTCTGAAATGCGGTTGTTGACTCGCTTTAAAAGCGCCGACTCTCCGGCTTTGCTCATGCGCTTGTATCTGCTTCCAGTTCCCTGCGAGGCTGTAGCCGGCTGTGAGCCCGCCGAAGTCGTGAAGGGAGGATTCGCATCAGGCGCAAGTCCGACGTCCAGGACAGTATCATTTGAGATCGCATTTGCCGGCGTCTGCATGTCTTCCGAGGTGGCCAGCAAGACTGAAAGTGTGTCTCTCAAAAGTTCTCTGACACAAACTTTACCAGTACTCACAGCCTTTCCCGAAACGTCAAACCCCGTGCAGCTATCGTAGAGCTGCTTTGTAATCTCCGCTCCAGGCATCACACTCAGTGCTTTGAAGGTGGAAAACGATCCATTATAATAGTGGGTGCCTGCCACCGCCCCGGAGATGACGCATGGCAAGACGAAGCTGATCTGAAGACGCATGTTAATCAGTGTCGAGTGTCCCAGGGCAGAAAGTCTCTGTGGGGTTGTTGGCAACGTGTGACGGAACAGCACGTTGTGGATTCCGTTGTGGCAATTCTTGAAGTGGTGAATGAGCAGCGTACTGAGCACAAATACGGTGCCGGCGACGCGCGAGATCTTTTTATTGTGATGGTGAGTGCGACTAAAGAGCCATTTGACGATAAGGTGATACAGATGGGAAGGGTTCGATTTGCTGAGAATTGTGCGGCCCTGCCTGAACTTGGCCCCCTCCCATGACCTATTCACCCGTTCGAGGCCCCTCTTTGACCCTTGACGCAGCCCGTTGGCGAGGGAGTATGGGGTATTGGCGCAGACCGACACGTGAATCTTAAGGACGATCTTCAATCTGGCGCGGTCTGGGGCCTAGCCGTGCTAATGGCAAGAAACATGTGCTTTGGTGCAGTACTTTCTTGCAAGAGACCCGCGATCTTCATCCTCTTGCATCCAGTCCGCCTACGCCGATGGATGTCCGCCGCTCTTCTAACGCGCGAATAGCAACGCTACGGAAGCTCGACTCGGCCATGAATTGTAATTGGGTTTGACTTTAGAAAAAGCAAGGAGCGCGTGAGGTTGAAAGGCTCACTGCAATCGCATACCACAGCCGATTAAGTACTTGTCGAGATCATGATATCTCCGGTAACGTTACTTTACAGTGCAATTTGAAGCGCATTCAATCGACATCTAGCAAGAAATCACTGCTGACCTGACTTCTCTTATAGCGTTTCATGGAACATTTCCACGGATTGCTGACGACTTTCTAATATTGGGGCGAAATAACACTCATCCATCGAAAGCTTAAAGCGGTAAACGGCCCGTGTCGTAGATACACAGCTGAGTTAACAATTTCACGCCCAAGTTCACCACCATTTAGTCTCTTGTTGCTAGCATGGCCATCCAGCCTTTCGCCCGGTGATTGCACTTCCTATGCGAACTGTCATCTTGGCCTCGACGCGCGGCCAGTCCAGTTCCTCGCTTTTCCATGGTCCGCGACCGTCATGCCCCTCGCATCAGCCATCAGCTTCTGCATCAATGCTTTTCTTCTTTGGACCTTTCGTGCGCGACAGAGATGATGTTTTATTGTAGAGCACAGAGCGACTTCCTCGGCGTCTTGTCCCGCAGGTCTCACTTCAGTGAGTGCAGATCGTCGGTATATGGTGAGGAAATGACAGCAGGCGGCAACGAGGTGGTTCACAACCAGGCGCACGGCCGCGTGGAAGACTCGCACCAGCATGCTATTATCCAGCTCTTGAAGAAAGCGCATCTGCCACGGGATTAGTAAGTGCTCCCCGCTTTTGCTCATTGGTTTGCTTCTGTGTGCAAATTGGCTACACCAATCGAGCAGCAGCCGTAGAGTGTTGCCCTCAATCTAGTCAGTGTCAGCGATGCTGCCTTTCCGGAAGATAGCATATGCTTCTGGCTGACCTTAGGCAGAGAAACAGTCCGAGACTCATCACTACTTCCTCTAGGTAGCACTTTGTCCAGATATCCAGACTCGCGGGCCACACAGCACTCTGTGGAATACTTTAGCCTCCCTTCAGATACTTTGAGTCGACATAAACGCAAGAATCCAGCTTTTACATACCAATGACGATGACACATCCATCCGAGCTCCGTAATCGAACCATGGCGTGTGTTCAAGCACGTACGTTTGAGAAAAAAAGGGGGTTGGGTATATTTGAGGTAAGGAAAGAAGAAGGATGAAGATGAATCTAGGATGTACCAAACAATGTCGTGCTGACAGCCGTGTGCGCGATTCATTTGTCATGATCCGGTAGGATTTCTCGTTCGAAGTGCCAGCAAGGTGCTGTGATGAGTGCAGGGGCTGCAGTGGATTTCTTCCGGGCCGTTGTCAAAATTTATGTTCTGCACAATGCAGAGAGCCAGCCTTACACCCGTACCGTACCATCGATCCCGGTACAGTTTCACTATTTGGTAGTCCCTCTACTTTTGATATGTCTACACACCCATCAGAACAGGCTCAAGTGTCTATCTGATCTTGACTACGTAGCACGAGGGCGGTAGAATGATGTTTGCTCGCTTCTTGAAAGTTTCACGCCATCTATTCGAGCTCGTTTTGCAGCGTGATATCTGCGCTGCCCTCGTTCCACAGAAACTTCACCATTCCTTCATCGCCTTTCCATGCGGTACTCCTCAGAAGGGTATCCGCAGCGACATAATCCCGCGTTGTCTCATTGAGCGATTCGTCTTCCATGAGGCTCTTCGGAATTTTGCACTAGAACCAATCATAGCAAGGTGCAATTCGTTTTACCCATAACATGCTTGCGTCTCATTCGGGCCTCCACAGTATATGCTCAACATCATCCTCAGTATGTCGCCGTGTTCATTTGAGGGGAGCCTCCGGTAAGGTCTAGTGCTTTTTTCGCACACGAAACAAAGTGAAATTATCGAATTCGTACGGTCCCCATGTCGATCTGGGAACAAGGAAGTCTGCGATCGGTGACAGTACGTCGGAAATTTGTGGTGAGGTTTCAACGTGGATCGTTATTGGAAAAACGGTTCGGATCAGGAGACATAAGAATCAAGATCGAATACAGTGCAAGCTTTTCCCTCTATGTGCCTGCAAATGCTTGGATCTGCGCGCTTGAAATCCCCAACCCAAAGTGGTATAGCTCCGAGAAGTGGAACGGAATGCTTCCTTTTCTTTAAAATAGATCTTTCGGTAGCATATCTGTCTGCGGCTACCGTAACTTGGGAGAAAACATGGATAGGACCAGTCGCAACAATCGGGCCGGAACCCGCTACATACCCTTGCAACATAACAAATGTCAGACTCTAGCGTCGTACGGTGGTGGCTGATCGCTCTCATTGGCAGACGCATCTAGTGGAAGTTCCCCCCCTTTTCTCGTTCGCGGTGGTTCTGCCTTTTCTGGGCGGATGGGGAATACGGGTCTCTTGTCGATCAGTGTCTCTTCTTCATGGTTTACGTTTCCGCGAGACACTCGAGTCCAAAGGAAAGGCCTCCCACGTTTCGCTGAGCGCGGTTCATGCTCCGAAATCCCTTCTCTTGATGCATTTTTTGGAGGAGGGAACTCATCTTTCAAAACATTATCGTGTCCGAATGCTTGGCGCGGCACTTGACTTATGGGATAACCTCCGGGTTCGAGCCGGTCATTTTGTAGCAAATGGAGCTTGATCAAAGGTGCCACCTTTTCATCCTGCAGAAGGAACTCAAGCTCCGGAAGCCGGAAAACTCCTCGTTCGATCATTTGCGACCTTATTTCTGAGGTGATACAGACCTCGTATCGAGCTCCAGTAGTTGTGGAAGGAACGGAAAAAAACGGCTCAAAGTCAGAACAGCATCGAGCTTCCAAAAGCTTCCCCAGGCATTTTGTGTAAGCGCTGTGATTGTCAAACCGACAAGAGATCCGTCCGATGGTGTGTCTGTTTCCCATGGTATCTGTGGTCGTTGCTTGTTCGTTGAAGTAAAATAGCAATGCCACGAGATGATGCGCCAGACTTCGTACGGCCGTGGATCGGTGCGGCTCTTGCAATTTTTCGCCGACCAATCCCGAGATTCTCTGAATTTGACTTTCGCGATCTTGAGCAGGAGGTGCTTCTTTCCCCAGATCGACGTTGAAGCGGACCCGTCTCCCACACGAGGAGTTGGATGCTTCGGAAGGCGGCTTGGCAGCAAACTCTTGCCACATGCGTTCAGCGTCGAGCACGTCGTTGTCGCTCCTGAGCCTCCACTTTGCCATTCTTGATGCATTACTGATGCCATGTCGTAGCCACTGAGCATTGCCTTGCGCATCGCTGGTCTTCGGGCCCTTCATCAGTTCGGCCAGGATCGCTGCGCGATTCTGGCCCGTTCCGAGAGACAATATCAGATCGGGCTCCGCTATATCGGGCCAGATCTTGCGTGTTTCGGCGAATGCGACAGCGGGTACATTCACCCAGCTGGCCTTGGTTCCACTGAACTGTCTGCCAGAGGCTGAAGGTGAAGGTCGAAAGTATCGAGGATCTGCCATCGTTGCGTAGACGGCTTGCCAGGTCTTCAACTCACTGGCAGGATCATGTGGACGATCGTACTCGTAGTCACTCGCACTGTCAGTATTGTGCTGGACGTCCTCGCAAACAACATCCGGCCCCGGCCTGCGGTAATTGCTGAGCAGCGCCGTTCTGTGATTAGTCAAGCTTGTAGCTGTGACCGCAACTCTAACATCGGGTCGGAATTGGTTCGTGTCTCCAAAAAAGTCTTTTCCTTCAGCGAATTCGGCTTTGAGGGCTTCGCATATGGCTGATCTCCCGTATTGTGGCGATGATCGGACTGCGCGGGACATGCGATTGATTAATGCGACGCCGGGCTTTTTCGCACCGTAGGCTTGCCTGCATATGGCGGCGAAGGTCGCTTGACACTGGTCCAAGGACGTTTTCTCTTTCGCAAGAGCAACCGCGATGAGACCGCCAGTTCCCGATCCGACCATCAAGTCGAAAAGAGCTTGCACGGGGAGATGTCCATCCAACGCTTGCTCAACCGCGCGTAGAATCTCCAACTGCACTACGCCGCGGATACCTCCTCCGTCCAAGGCGAGCACGCGCACACCCGCCCCTCGAGGCTTGTACTTGACCACTTTTGGTTGCGCCCATCGAGTTGCATGCTGGTGGAGGGGGCACCATGAGATCAGTAAGGTAGACTGAGTTAGGTCGCCGCACGCGCGCGCGCATCTGTCGCACAACGCGTGACCGCAAGGAAGAGAGTGTTGTGGCACATCCATTAGACAGCAAAAGCAAGTTGAGTGACTGCGGATCCACGTTGCCGGTCCCACAAAGCGGTAAAAACTGTCCAGTCGATCAACGTGTATGGAGAAAGCAATCGGCTCTTCCGCATAAACTGTACGCTTCGACGTCATGGCGGCGAGATCCTGTTCTTTGGAAAAGATACGATGTAGATCGTTGATGGCGGTCTCCAATTGTTGCATGCACTTCTGAGCGAATCCAGCTCCGAAGGCGGACTCGTATTGCCCCGCTGCTATGATTCCACTTTCATCTTGGTGGCCTTTGCTTTTATGCCGCGCTCTTACCAAGACGCATCTCCGTTGCCCATCTGTACTGACAAACGAGCAAGGATAGTGTAGCTGGAGGTATTCCGTCAGGGCGAACTCGAAGTGGTGGGCGTAACTTCCGAACAACTCGTGCAGCTGCCCTTTTCGGAAGCGAGCGCAGTCCAACAGAACGCAGGAGGCCAGTACAACACTGAGCTTGCCAAACACCGACTCGACTCTCGCAGGATCTCGTGACGGCATCCGAGCGCTCAGGCTCTCGCATAGCTGTAGGATGTGCCCACCAAAGTCTTGAGGTATCGGGTTGCGCCTCAGCGAAACCTGCATGAAATTGAAAGGCACCTCGATGTGAGTGGTGAAGTGGTCGAAGCCGCTTTGGATGTATAGGTTTAGCTCATCGGCATCAACCAGCAGGCGAGCACGTCGCTTTGCCTCGTGCGATGCTCGGCAGTCCGCTCGAATCGCTGCGTGCAGCTTGTCCACTTGCTGACTTAGCAACATGTACTGCGGTGCGGCGGGAACCCGTAACACCTTGAAAGAGGCATAGTAGCACAGGATGAGATCTTTGACGGAGCTTATCTCCCTTCCGAGGCCACGCCAGTGATCAGCGAGCTGACGGAACTGGGGAACTCCTTCGACGCGTTCGAAGGCGTTGCTGACAGACGAGAGGAGGCTTTCTGTGGCGTGATGGCTATCCCATTGCGCGGGATCGATGCCTGGATGGCTACCGTTGAGTACCACTATGCAGTGCGGCAGGGCCGGTTGGTTTATTGACTTTTCCAACGCGGCCGCCCCCCATTCCAGAAGCTTTGTGAGCGCAGCCGAGCCGAAAGTCTTAGGATTCCGTAGTACGAACGCAACGCAGTCAGAGAAGCTATACAGGAGCCGCGGGTATAGTACAGTCACGGCGTATTCTCTTCGACGGTGCTCTTCTGTATCCGCCCACCTGACCCGCCGCGTGTTGACCCAAGCTCTTGTCGTCGCGCTTTGGCTGTCCCCAGAGCCAAGCTGAGGCTGTGAGCCTAGAGGAGATCTTTCGCCGCCTTCGAAGCCTTCGCAATCAGCGTACAAGACGGGCAAAGGGTCTGCGTGCGTCGTGGGATCCGCGTAGAGGTGGACGTCACCTGAGGTGGCGAGGCTGTCGTTCTCAAGGCTACCAACGACTGGAGACGGAAATTCGACGCAGGAGCTCATGGTATTGTCGCTCTTGTCGCTCTTGTTGCCATTGATGTCCGCGCAGACACTTCTGCCATGAATCAGCATCTTGATCAAAGTGGACTTCCCGGCATTGGTGACGCCGACGAAAGACACAAGCTGCGGATAACGAGTCTTCATGCTAGTTGACCGCGCGATATCGGAGACCAGTGTAGCGTATCGTCCGTAATCGTCGAATAGCACCTGATCTTTTTCGTCGCGAGTCACGCCGAACCATTTTGTCCAGTCGTCTTCTTGATGAGATTTTCGGACATCCAAAGGATCCGTGGACGGGTGTAGTATGCTTCTCAATCTCCGGACGACGCTGAGATCTACCTTCTCGTGCGGTAGACCTTCGGGTCCTCTCTTTTTGGGCCTGTGAGGACCTTGAAGAGACCAACAGTTACTTTGAGGGCGTATCAGCAACGATTGACACGCATCTCAGCATTTGTCTTCCTCGCCACAGCGGCTCATCTCGTACCTGCAGTAGGTGCTATCGCAACGAACGCAGTACCATAATGTGATACTCTGAATGTCGTCAGTGATGCATCTTCCGTCTTCGCAAATATCATTCACGTCTTCTTCGTCGCAGTTGGTAGGCGTTTCTGTCATTGTTGAGGTCTTGAGCTGACCTGCTCTTTGAGAATATCTAATTAGAAATTGGCGGTGATTGTGAGGTAAGGAAGTCGATCGATGCTGTCAGAAGAGGCAATAGTAAACCTCGGGAGCGCACGGCCTCTGGGACCATGTAATCTTTCAGAAGTAGACACATGTAATTCTTGATCGCTACCAAAATGGACATCGAGCCTTCCTTGTTGAGCCGAATCGCCGAACCCATTTAAACCCATACCCGACGAGCGATAGGTTCACAATTTCCTGCAGAACTCTCGACATCATCTTGCTTGTGATTGACGATCAGTCACCCCGAGTTGAACACTGATCACCATATTGATTGCACTCGTCTGAAACGCTTCAGCGTGTTCTCTCAAAGACATTCCATGTTTGGGGTCGCATCTGCTACCAGACGCTTGAGTCACTATTATGCTGGCGAACCAGCCATGACTGGTGCATCGAGTAAGGCTCCGTGGAGCGCGTCCGGCAAGAAAATCATTTTGAACATGAGGTATTCATCGTGAATGCTATCTCCCTTCGGCCGTGGTTCCACACTTCCTCCACTCAATATTTCCCATTCGTGTTTCTGTCAACACGTACAAATGTCTTGATCGTTCGCAAACGGTATCTCAAAGCTCTGCATTACTTTCTCAACGAGTGCTCCGGGATGAAAGCTGTGTCCAACGTGTAATCACCAATAGTCAGGCTGAGTAGTAAACCGAAGAAGCCAACGCCAGTGGACGTAGCAAAAAGCATTCTGAGCGCCCAAGAATAAGCCCCCTGGACCTGCAACTTCAGTGGATTTGCGCTTGACATTGCTTGCAGTATCGGTATGTATCCCTCGAAGTTGGTTGCAATGCCGGTCGGCAAGTCGTCTTTTCCGAGGCGCATGCGAAGAAAGTTTTGGAAGATCGTGCCGCCGAGGATGACACCAAGGCAGAGACCAAAGCTTCTTGCGAAGGAGTACATGCTTACAGCGAATGCCGCATCTTTTGTCTTACAAGATGCCTGGATAGCGACTGAGTGTCCGATAAGTAACAAACCCTGCCCCGCACCAGCACACATGAAAATGACGACCCAAGCAGCAGGATGCGTGCCTGTGCCGAGAAGGATGAGGAGTCCGAGGCCCAAGACGCTGAGTGACCAGCCCAGCCATATAGACCATCTGTACCGTCCAATCCGGGTAATAAGCGATCCGGTCAACCCGCTGACTGGCACCACAGTCACAGCGAAGGGCAGAAGTCCGGTGCCAGCCAGGATGGGCGAGTAAAGTTGACAAGCCATCAGGTAGATCACAAGATAGTAAGTCATGGCAAACAGCTGGTTGGAGTGTCAGTACGGACGACAGATGCGTTCTGCTGCTGATCAACTCACGAGGTAACCTTGTATCATCGTGCAGAGAGTTATCACGATTCCCGACCAATGTTGAAAAATAGAAAGGCGCAAGAAAGGGTTTTTTGCGACGTGTCGCTCGTAGAACAACGTGAGCAGCATACCTTCCAGGCCTGCGACAATGGGTACCAAAACAGCTGAGCTCCGCCAGCTGTATCTATTGCCACCCCAGCTCATTCCGACAAGGAACAAGGTGGAGCTGACAACCATTGATGCCGACCCTAGCCAGTCGAAAGAACGCAATTTCTCGCGCATGGGCATAACTTCTTCCTCGTATCGCAAGAACAGAGGAACTATCACCAGGCCGATCGCACAGAACGGGATGTTGATATAGAAGATCCTTCGACAGTATCAGCACGGAGCGAATGAGAACAGACTGCTTTTTGGGAAGTCTCACCATCGCCAATTCGAATCGATCATAGCGCCGCCGATTATGGGTGCAATGTTTGTCCCGAGGGCGAATACGAGTTGTATGAGACCTTGGTATTTGGATCGCTGGCGGAGGGGTACAAAGTCCGATAGTATTATCAGATTTACGCTGATGATACCGCCTCCACCGATGCCCTGAACAGTGCGCCCAGCGAGCATTGCAGGAACTGTAGGAGCCGTTGCACAAACGATGCTCCCCACGGTGAAAACGGCAACGGAGCCTAGGAACATGGCCTGTCGACCAAAAGCTTCCGCCAGGGCAGCCATGGTGGGTTGGCATACGGCATTGGCCAGAAGATAGCTCGCAGCTATCCAGAACGACTCTGTGGCATTGGCTCCGAGGGCGTGAGCAACGGTCTGGACGTTGCATTAGCGACTTTTGCGTCACGACAGTTCAATCATGCATACCGGTAGAGTGGCCGTGAGTATGGTCATGTCCAGAGATATGATGAACTGTTCCACAAGATTAGCCTCGCTGTCAAGCGGTCGTCATCTCCTTGCACTAACGACACAGAACGCCTGAGCAGCTAATGCTCTCTTGACTCTCGCATCTGGCTTCCAGGACTCGACATCCTCGTCTGATTCCAAGGAAAGCGTTGTCTGCTGCACGTATCCGGCACTTGGCGCAACATGCTCCTTTTCTTGATGAATTTGGGTGGTCATATTATTTCCTGGTGCTGGCACGTCCGTAAATCGGAGGATGGGGAAGGAAGTTCAACAAAAGATACAGGTCTTGTTGATACAGTGTTTATATAGAAGTCAAATCAAGCAGAAGTAGTCCCAGCCATCCAATGGAGCTTACGATAGTGTGATCACATGCGAAATGTTGAGTTGAACGTTGATGCTGAAAGCGGCTGTGACCCCGATGCGCCGACTAAAATGACAAGGAGGCAAAACATGTTCCGCATTCCTACTGGTTAGATCGCTCCTGTACTGTGGAGTAACGCGGAAGAGCCTTTGGTCCGGACCAAGAGACTCCTTCACTCGTTGACTGGACCTACAGCCCATTCTCGCAACAAATTGCCGATCCCAACCTATCGTGGTTTGTCGCTCGGCCGTGCGTGCGAAACCGCATATCGTCTTCAAATTTCGAATCCGTGTCAGAGCAGAGCCTTGAGTTGAGTATTCGATCCGAGGGCGGGCTTGTTTGGTAAGGTTTTGCAGCAAAAGGTACGACCGGAGGTCCAAAGACCGAAATGCGCGACCTTATCGATGTAGGGATTTCTTCGGGTCATCTAAAACCCAGCCGGAACCCTTTCAGGCATTGGTGTGCGTATTTTGGTAGTTATAGTTGCATCGACAGTCGCCCGTTGTATCCCTAAAGCTTATAGTGTTCGTCCCAAATGATGGCCCCCCCTCCTCTACATAGTAGCATAGCAGGAATTCCTTCTGTTGCAGACCCCTTTAGAAAAAATCCCAATGCCTCCTCCAACCTATTCGACTGCTTGCAAGTGATTGGGAACTCTGCCCCCACCTCCCTCATCGATGCTGTATGCTCTTGAAACTCTGCCCGCATTATCCTCATTGCGTGTTTCCGCTCGTTGGCTTGATCAAACACTGCTGCTACTGTACTGTCTCCTTACTTCCGTCTCTATTATTTGGCTACGCAGCGAAGTCAAGGGTGCATACAGATCGTGATCGATCTGTCCGTGTCGAGCTTAGATTGCAGTGCTTTAAAACTCAAGCAGCGCAGAGCGTCTTTGCAGCTCGAGGCTTTCCGAACGACCCGCGATTCGCTCTCATTTTATTTGAACGACTCGATCTCGACCATTTCGCCCAGCTCGAGCACCCTGCCACTCCCACCCACTCCGTGGTCGGAGCAACCTTGATCGCCACTTTGAGGGTCTTCGGTGAACCCTTGCTCATGGTCGACATCGTTAGGTCCAGCATCTTTGCGACCAGATCGTCTCACGGAGTTTGGCTTGGCCTGCCCAGCTCTTCTATCCACGCGTCTAATTTGTCTTGGTGCCTCCGGGACCGGTCGCTCTCAGGGACACTTGTCTGCTCACATGCTTTGCATTTACGCTCATCCAATTAGATCTACTTTGACGAAAAGTGAGCCCTCTGCAAAGTCATTCGGTGACGCTTTTTCCTAGGAGACTTCAGTAAGTATAGAAAATCTATCAGTGGATACCCTGAGTCTATTTATCCAGCATTTTCTTGGCGGAACAAGTTGCGCCTGGAGCGAGCGCCTGGATCTGCGCGCATCCATCGTTGCACAAGCCAAACTTGTTGTGTCCAATGCAAACAATAAGGTCGTCCAGAGAGCAGGACACTGACCCTAAGGGGCATGTACTGGAAGCAGTTGAAGTGGGTGGCATGTCGCACGTTGTGGACAGCACCGCTGACCATAGAGTATCCACAGAGGCTGTGACAGAAACACCTGAGTACAGTCTTGCCTTTCGGCTTGATGGATTGGCAAGGAAGCCGTGATTGTTCTTTGCTGGCGCGAAGAGTCGTCTTCTGCTGGCCTCTGGTGTGGAGTTATCTCCGGAGGAGCGGTATGCTTTCTCAGAACTTGGCATCGGTGATTCAGCGGCGGAAATGTCCGTTGCTGCGCCCGACTGAGGTTTACCTTTTAGTTGTGACGCCACAATACTACAGCTTCCGGTGACAGATGGCCAATTGCTCCCTTCAGTCGCTGACATGGCGGTACGAAACTCGCCAGGGTCAGGGAATGCGACATTGGTCCTTTCTGGAGCTGAGGTGCACGTACCCTCAGGACCGATGTTGGCAACGTACATCGCGGGGAGTGATTCCATTGCCTTGCCTGTTCCTCCGATAATCTCAACATTCGCGCAGTTCTGATACATTTCTCGCTCTCCGATAGCATTGAACCACGTCCAAGACAAGATGGCATGTCCCGATCGCAGGCCAGCCGGTAACGGCACCTCCCATGTATGCACGCATTCAGCCTGTCCAGGGGACGAACAATAGCTCGCGTTGCGTCGGTTTCCGGTGGAAGAAGAAGGACAGCCTCCCTCAATGCTGTATATTACGTACCAGTTCGAAGGGCTCCGGACAATCTCAGCGTCGGTTTCGTATGTGATCGCAACTTGGCAAGACCCTCCGCCGTTTACGGCAGTATTGCTTCCATCAAGGCCTAGATCGAATCGCAGCGAAAATGAAGATCCGGCCTCCATGGTTTGACCACCCTCGTTGGGAAGTGACACGCCGTGGCACGGGAAGTTGCTGCCGTCTGCAATGAGGGGACTTTTTGCTTTAGCACCTTCGATTGGTTTTGGCGAAGCGAGAAGCATATGTGATGAGACGATTTGTGAGAAGGCTGTAAAAGACACGAAGGCGAATAGCACGAGGCAATTCGCGAAACGAGACATTGTGGGTCTAGCCAAAAACGCTTGGGAGGAACCGCGCACTAGCAGTATGTCGTGCTGTGTACAGATAAAGGATCTTCCAAAAAAGATGAGAATGAGTGGATGAAAGGGTGGAAGAGACAGGAAGAGAGGTGAAATAGCCCGTCTGGCTGTCTTGAATGACGCAGGGCTGGCGAAAGAGGTTGTCGCCTCCGGCGTAGTAACATCGCTCCACTGCAATGCCGTCAGGATCAGTCTGATCCTGGAAAAGGTTTTCATTTACGATGCTGCCATTGGCGCAGTCATGCTCATTGCAGACACCGCGCCGTCTCGAAATACAGTAGCAGTGGATGAAGTGCAAACGCTCACAGAACACGATCCGAGCAACGTGAGCCTCGGCCTCCGATTTCCTGATCAGGATTCGGCAGGCTGGGAAAAGATGCTGCAGGCTTACAAATGTGTCGTGGATAAGCTGCGAAGCACGAGGGCTTCGCCTGCACTTAAATGGCTTGTTCCGCTTGAGCAAGCATAATCAGGCACATATCAACGCGATTGTCTGTGTCTCACCGTTTCAACCTGATTGCCGCTCGGTAAGCCAGCTGCTTCTACACAACTTTTGTACGAAGCTCCCTACCCGTACGAGGGTTTCGAAGAGAGAATTTCACTGCATTTTCCGATGGGAGCCGTCTATTTGGCAGGCTTCAGCCTTTCTCTCAGTCGTTTTTGTCGGTCCAGGTACTCCTTAGAAAGTCGCTTCTTTTTCTCCTTTGATCTCAATTCCTCATCAAAGAGAAAAACACAGGGCTCAGCTTCGCCTCCTGGGTCACAATTTCATGTCAATCTCTTGGTCTAAATCGATTGCATAGGCGTTGTTGTCCGCTTACCTTCCACCGTCGTCTCGCATGCTGACCTGCTGGGGTCTTTCGCATTCTTCTCCTGCTCTGAGTCCATTGGACCTTTAATATGACGATTCTAGATGTAAAAGGTTGAAAAAGTCGTGTCGTATGGGACGAGAGGCCAGATACTCCTCGATTTAGGCCAGGAAGGATGGAAATGTATATTGTACTCATATCAGTGGGATCACGAAATATCAGGCAAGGTATGAGAAAACTTTGATTACATTTTACGTTATTGGGAGACATGATCGATGAAACGTGGGGCTTTTTGACCGTTTGTTAAACGTAATGTGTTGGCACCTACCGAAAAAGTCACCCAAGTGGCTAGAATGAAGCGTCACATCTGCATTGGCTTTTAGCCGCTCTTTTGGGCGCAAATTCTGAGTCCGAAGAAGGAGGTAACTATTACAGCGCTACATTTGGCTCAACCTCGAGTTGCATCAACACCGTGCCTCCGCTCGCTTCTTCCTCCCAGAATCCGGTTTGCGACCTCGGTCGCACGCTGCAGCATCGAACCTAGCAGCTTTACGTTTCCGTCCTCGAAGTCTACCGGTCTCATCACGAGAGCAAGTCAGGCCCCGGAATATGCAACGACTGCAAGAAAGGTCCCGACCGCCACTGATGGCCGTACCCGCCTCCAAACGATATACCATACATTCTGCTCCGCTCTGCGCACACTTGGAGCAATCGCCGTCAGGAGCCTGTACGCCTTCTGACGTCTCGTTGATGCGGCCGACGTAGGACAAGATTCCCTGCCGAGATTTTGACAGTCGTGGCCATGCCGATGTAGAGACGGACCAGTATTCGTCCTCCTTCTGCGGCCTTCTAATGGACTGGGCGCATTGTGATTTCGATGTGTCTGCTTCATCACCAGTTCCGTCCGGTGTCGTCTTTGTGAAACGCGAGCCTATCTCAATTTTGTTGCGGGGCACAGAATGCTGTTCCTTGTGATCTTCTCTTCTCTCAATCTGTCGGTCGGCCGCGAGGAAGACCTCATGAATAATTTCAATGAGAAACTCCCAGGACATCTCATAACCCTTATCGTCAACGATTTTCCCTAACGCGAGATCCACCTCAACGTCTTGTCACACATCGGGTCCTTCGGTCAGCGATGGCGTCGATGGTCCAGCCTCGCAAGATGCTGAATGAACCTACCAGCATGGACCGAGAGATGACTTCTAACGTGGGGTTGAATTTCATTGACGGTCTCGTGCGACGTCATCGTGATTTCCAGAGTGGTACTGTAATGAAAGAATGGTTGTGTATTGACACTATATTGCCAGCTGTCAACGTGGAAACTCCCACTAAAATAACAGGCACGGCACAGCAGGCTTTGGTGCTGAAGCAGAGGTAGATAGCAATTCCTTTTTCTTTGCGAAGCAAGTGCGCTTGAACTGAGCCTAATATCGCGCCACCCTGTTGGTTTCGGCCGACTTCCGCACCCGGAGCGCAGCACTTCGCAACAGGTATGATGGAAAGGTGGACCATTCCAGCGCACATGCCGAAAGTTGCATCCTATTTTGGCGAGAACGTACCATTATAACGATACAGAAGACTGGAGGAGAATTGTCGACGATAGAAATCACTGCGTTCTCGAAATGAAAGCTCCTTCTCCGCTACAGATGTTTCAAGGGTGATGCCCCGGCCACAGGTTTGAACGCTGCACTTGCTTTTGCACCACCGCTTTATCGAACTTCGATCTTTGCACAGTTCTCGTCACATAGTCCAACCCCCACTCTCTTCGCGTGCGGTAGTACGCGTTCCTCAGAGCCGGGCCGGTACGATCCGTACTATCTTCTCCAAACGCCAGACTAAATCCTGCCGAGATGTCTTGCCATTTGGTGTCCTTGAGAATGCGGTGGTACATGATGAAAAGCTTCTGCTGGTGTGAGTACCTAGGACGGAATCGCCGGTTATATGTGACGTCAAGATGTTCGGGCTCTGCAGACTGTGCTCGATATGCGCGCAATTTTTGATCTGTGCCGTCATGGGCGTCGGTTGCGCTTTTGTAAACCGTGACTGCTGGAAAGCAAGTTGGCTCTCCGGGCGCCTTTTGCGCTTCCGGTGAGACTATTTCGCCAAACCAACCGTCGACACTTGATACTCTTTCGAGATCCAGGCTCCTCCGGTTCAGGAGTGGTAGCGATTGAGAAGCAACCCATCGAGCAACAAGACTTTGCCGAATGCATGAGTGGTGATCGTCACTCATGAGCATAGAGGCATTCTTGTGACCAGACAACATCTTATCGCCACTCACCCGGCTTGTATCGGGACATCCACCACAGCTGGGGTCAGCGGTATTGCGGTCACTTGGTTCTCTATTGCTGCCGTCTCCAATGTTGTTGCTGTGGTCGATGCGCTTTTTGATGCTTGACGGAGATTGCGTTGCAGTATCAGGACCGTTGTCGGTGAGGAGAAAGGGGATGCTCATTTTAAGTAGAGACTTTCCGTTCGAAGAGGTCTGATGTCGTTCAGCATCTCCTTCAGTCATGATCAAACTAACGGTACGTAACCGAGAAGAGGGGTGATGGTACTTCTGAGCGTCTGGTAAGTGGGTTAAAGCCGATGAGAATACGGTAATTGTCTCGAGAATGCCTTTTATAGAAATGTACTCGCTACCGCCAAGGAACTTCTGACCAAGGCGAGTCATGTTGGTGCGAGCGCGATATCCGGAATGAGTGCTGTAGGGGAACATTCCATGGCGGCACATGGCCATGTGAGCACGTGGATCTCAGTGCCATGGATACGGCCAGCCCCAGGAAGCCAGCCCGTCCCGCCGCCAGCTCCTTTTCTCGATTCGACTGTCGTTTACAAGATGTATTGGGCGTCACTACTATGGATGATCGATTTACTGATGCACACTACTACAGTAGCGCGGACTATTTCTCGAGCGAGCCGGTGTCGTTGGCGTTCGCCTCGACGTTCAAGATTCTGTACATTGTGCACCACCAACAAATCTCACATAGCCCTTCTCTTCCTGCCTCTCTGGAAACAAGCGACATCGCATCTTTTGCGGATGCACTGTCCTTCAACCAGGAGTAAGCACCAGTCTGTGCCATGTCAGCGGTCGCTGCTAGTGCAAGAGTCCGTATTCCTCTGTCAAAAGATCTGCAAACGCGGATGGAACCTTGGCCGCAACACCCTCAAACACGGTGTCTCGCAGGGGGAATATGTTTTCATACATGCTAGGGTGCTCATCCTCGCATGTTTTCACACCCTTGACGTCCGCATTTGATTTATGAAGACATCGAAATGGCTTGATGTCGATGTATAACCCAGAATGCACGTCGATCCAGTGCAGAGAGTACACCGACAGTCATGTCCAATAATTTTGCCATGTTCATGTCATGTGCAGTGGGAAAAATCTATGTTCATATTCATGTCGCGTCATGTGCAG
>NW_027192129.1:0-516 GCF_011745625.1 Cladosporium halotolerans
GTACAGTAACTATTGAAATTCTGACGACACGAAACCATAGCCTTAGCATTAACCATAGCCATCCATTCACCATCTTTCCGCACCATACCGACGTCTTCTATGCTCGATACTCCAACTCGAACAAGCATACAAGCTGCAAGCAGGGTGTCCAGCAATCAATCAAGGTTCAATCCGAGCTCCCGAATTGATTGATTGGAGAATTCGAGAGGCGCCGATTGATTGATTGAAGCTCGGGGGACCGATTGATTAACGTTACTTGATTGGACAAATCGGCTAAGTGCGGGACTCTTCTTCATCGGGTAAGACGCGATGGCTCGTACTGATCCGTGCTAGCTTTATCTCAGGGTTAGGGTTAGGGTTGGAGGAAATCCCCCGAAAATCACACCTTCCAGGCACCATATAAGGCTCCCTAGACAGTCAATCAATCAATCAACAATCCGCCCTCTCAGTTCGATTGGTTGGGGTTTCCTCGAAGCCCTGATTGATTGATTGATCAATCAAAAATGATTGAATTGA
>NW_027192130.1:0-516 GCF_011745625.1 Cladosporium halotolerans
TTTTACAGCATATTATTTACCATTGGTTACATTATGTTATGTAGAATATCGTTAAAACGAGAAAAAACAGGCGAACTAGGCTACACAACATTTGTTCCAACATTCCGTTACTGGGTCGATTCTAAGAAACGATTAATCCAAACAAGAGGCACTGCCAATGCTAAGGAGGTAAATAAGTTGAAGTGGGAAATTCCGATTGAAAAAGTAGACGAAGATACGGGAATTATTGAGTTTGTAAATGGAGATGTTGGTGCAACTTTAGCTGTTATTGGTAATGGTTCTCAAGCATTATTCGTAGATGAAAAAGAAAAAATTATCGTAGCGTTTCAACATTTTTTACAAGAATTGAAACTAGAAGTATCTGTAACAGTTGAATCTAAACAATCAAGACAAGATTGCAGTGAGCAGATTGAAAACTTAGAACGATTAAAACAAAAAAATACTGATCCTGAAATAGATCAAATTTTAAGCGAACGAATTGATATATTAGAAAATGTTATTCAAAAACGTTTTAAA
>NW_027192131.1:0-515 GCF_011745625.1 Cladosporium halotolerans
CGCCTTGCACTCATGACCCGAGAGATTAGCCAACACCTCACCCGACCCTCATGTCCGAAGAACGAGACAGTCTGCCAGTCTGATAAAGAAAACGGATGGAAGCTTTGACGACCTTCAGATCCGGCTTTCGTTAGGGGAATGTTGCCCAAGTACATGTGTATATCATCCTCGAAGGAGCGCAACTGTCTTGAGCGTTGCGGGGCAGAGGTGACGGGCGAGCTGATGACGTTTGTCTTGGCACCCCCACGTGTATCCTCAATCCCGTTGCGCATAGCCACGCTGTCACAACCCCTCCTCATCAGGACCTGAAATTACACGGACGATACCGCCACCATACTGCTAAGCGCTTTCGATCAGCGACGATCATGTCTGATGATATAGGAAGCCGGGAGGTTGCCGTCACATCCCACGACTTTCGTAAGCTCGCTGAGTCCGCCGGCAAAGTACTCAATGACTCCACGCAACAAAGCATGAGATCTGCCGGCAAAACACCAGGCTTCCTCCCAATCAGCATC
>NW_027192132.1:0-511 GCF_011745625.1 Cladosporium halotolerans
ATGCATGATGCAGTGTATGTGGAGACAGGGTCGTCGCCTCAATATCAGAACCCACGCTAAAACACCGCGTGTCGATTTAGCGCAGCGCTTCAAATGCGGTGACGAAGAATAAGTCCTCACAGAATCTCCAAGATCTCCGATGGACGAGCTTGCATTTCTCCTAAATACTTGTGCATCTCTTCCGTAGTAGCATGCGTGGTAGGTGTCCTGAGTCGCCACTACGCCTATCTCAAGCCAAGTGCGCGACCACATGTACGTAAGCATATCTCACCAGGTATCTGTTCAACTCCTTCATGATCATCTTCCGACTTGTCAAAACGATGTCACAGAAACGAGGGCCTTGTTCGTTCTCATGCCAATCATTTCTTTGTATTACTCATGCGAAGGGAGTAGCGCGCCCAGCGGGTCATGCCCTCACTCCTTTAGTACGATGGTAAGCGGCCATCTTACAGCCTCGCCGTCGTGATGCCGATTGTTGATTCAAACATCTCGCGTCGCACACTGTCACTGC
>NW_027192133.1:0-510 GCF_011745625.1 Cladosporium halotolerans
CAGCTCTGAGGATAGACTGCGCGCTCTCGCGGCTTGAATGAGAGTGCTTACAGTCGGCCTTGTCAAGTCCAGTCTTCTTGCAATCTCAGTCTGCGGCATCGCTAAATCAAAAAGCGTACGCAATCGCGCAATGGCGCTTCCACATAGGCGTCTCTGGGCCTCCTCCCATCGTGTGTACACCGACGCAATGCTGTGGTGTGTTGAACGTTCTCAATACGTCTGAGATGCGTCTTGCGGACACGGGTGGTCCCATGGCTTGGCAAAGTTCGAAAACTTTCGGAGAATCGGAGGGATGGGTAATTGTCGCGGGCACAGTAAGGTTAATTTAGATTAGAAAAAAAGCATCAAGTCGCATCCAAGCTAAATAGCCTATGAGGCGTCGGCTACCGTAGTTCGGCATAGTACAGTTTTGCACTGCACTGTCGTCGCGAACCATCAACTCGGGGGTGGGCAATCAGACGGGAGTAACTTAGGTGGGCCGTTCGCTTCGTGCAAGCCTGGTGACTCTTC
>NW_027192134.1:0-509 GCF_011745625.1 Cladosporium halotolerans
GTGGCAGGGTCGGCTGGTTGATCGATTTCTCCAGCGCTGCGGCGCCCCAGTCAAGCAGTTTGGAGAGGACCGAGGACTGAAAGGTCTTTGGGTTGCGCAAGACGAACACCACACAGTCGGAGAAGGTGTACAGGATCCTGGGGTACAGCCTGGTCACCGCAAATTCCCGCTGTCGAGACTCTTCCGTGGTTGCCCATTCTATCGAGCGTGTTCGCGCCGACGACTCAGGTTGCTGTTCGCCAGTGCCCGGCGTCGGGTTCCACTGTCTCGACCTCGACCCCAGCGGGATCTTCTCGCCTCCCTCGAAGCCCTCGCAGTCAACGTACATGACGGGGTGGCGATCGCCGACGCTGGCAGGGTCCGAGTACAGATGCACGTCGCCGGAAGTGGGGACGCTGTCGTCAGCAACGTTCCCGGCGACTGGGGATGGAAAGGCTCTGCGTCCATGCTCTGCATCCGCGAGAGAGATGAGCAATTTGATCAGGGTCGACTTGCCGGCATTTGTGACG
>NW_027192135.1:0-509 GCF_011745625.1 Cladosporium halotolerans
AACCAGGGGCCCAGTCTTGAGGTATTTATGATGGAAGAAGCGACCCCTGGACGATAGGGCTCTGTGCAGGAAGCTCATGGAATGCAACCGACCTGTCCAACCGGAAGCATCCTTGCACAGCCGCAATCGTCGGCTTGAGGAGGCTGATTAGGCTCATTTCGACCGTCCGCTCATCCCTGCGAATGGTCTTAGCGCCGACCATCCTGATCACCCACAGGTCCATCCGTAGTTGGGCGTTGACAAGATGAGACCTCCTTTGTTGCGGTCTCTGGTCACAGCAGCAAATCTGATGCGATTCCACGGCTACATTCTTCGGTAGGAGCAGATAGTACCGTAAGCGGTGCCAGCGACCAACCTCTAACCTCAGATTTACACTAAATCTGTTGCATTCACAGCCACACCGACCCTCTGTCGATAAGGCGTCGGTTCATTTGGCCTTGGACAACGCCTTACGAAGAGTTGCATAGGTTAACATTCCTCCCCGGCGACTCAATGGCGAGGCTCGCCGC
>NW_027191530.1:0-30000 GCF_011745625.1 Cladosporium halotolerans
TCTTTTTTTTTTTTTTTTTTTTTTTTTTTTTCCCTCTCTCCTCCTTGGCATATGGAAATCTGGTCAATCTGGTCAATCTGGTCAATCTATCCTTCACCTTGCCCTATACTCTGTTCATCCTGTCTGAGAGCTGATTAGCCCTCCTCTTAGGTACGGAAGCATTATTTCTTGCCCATCCCCTGACCGAAACTTCTCTAGGTTCACGCTGACGATCTGGTCCTCGACTCCTAGCTCCCGCACAATCTTGTCCACGTCGCGGTATACCACTCCAAAAGCGTTGCTCAGCATCTGAACCTCTCGCTGCATCACCGCCCTCGCTGCCCGCACAGCCTCCGATCCTTCGAACACTTGCCCCCCGAGTCTCAGCTCGTGGAAGCTAGACCTTATCCTGCTCTCCAGGGGGCTCTTTGCCACTGTTACTCGTGCGGGCGTGCGTCGACATAGTCCGCAAAGTATCATCACTATCCCCCATTTCTGCTCGCCCGCCCCCCCTTCGAAGTATTCCGGTAGCGTCCGATTCTCGTACCTGATCCGGTCGAGCCTCCCGCGGTCTAGGCACCACACGAAACCGTAGCCTTCTTCTGCACTCGGCGGTGCCTCCGCCTCGACTGCTTCCTTGTTCTCGGGCTCTGTTCCTGGCGTCACCGCTGTCGCCCCGCAAGGGGTCGAGGGCAACGTCCAATCGTCGACCGGCGGTGCCTCTCCTATGTCGTTCGCTACAACCACCGTGTCTTTCCATCCCCATGTTTCGTTTTGGCGCATGTCCTCGACTCCGGCTTGGACGAGTTGGTCGTACACCTCACTGCTTAACGATTCAAGCTCGTGCGCTGTGTGGACTGCCTTTGCAATCCTCTTTAGTGTGAATCGATTCGGTTTCATTATTCACTCGTCTTCTTCTGTAAGAAAAGTGTGTGGAAGAGGTCGCAGCGTTAGTCGAGTTTGCGAGGCGGCGTATTAGTATGCGACTTGATGAGGAGGCTGGCGTCGAACTCAACGCTGCAATTACCTGTCTGGGGCCTTCCTACCACGGTTCGTACGAGGGGTTGATATGACTTATCCTCGGTCGATAGGCCGCTCGCACTCGTCCTCGTGTCGCACGCATCCAATTTTTACTTGACGATTTCTTCCACTACTCTCCTAAACCATACCAGTCTATCGTCCGCTTCGAGATGGAAGACCTACCTTTACTAGAAGAGCTTTATGCCCCGGACACAGTACGTAGGCCACACGAGGGTGTGACTCGCGCTTACGTGTGCTGGTACCGAGTGATAGTGACTTGTATCTTTCTGAACAAGACGGCGGCAATTCGTGCACAGCCGTTCCTAAAGGCTTTTCTCGAGCACTATCCTTCCCCGGATTCACTTAGAAGTGCGGATCCGAAGGCCATTAAAGAAACATACTTCAACACATTAGGGTTATTCTGCAGGGCGTGGTGGCTAGTTAGCCTCGCCAACCAGCTCTTAGACGACCCTCCACTCCCTCACGCGATGAGGAGCAAGACGTACCGTAACGCCGGACCATCTTCGGAAGTGGCTCACCTCACCGGAGTGGGAGAGTACGCCAGTGATGCCTGGAAGCTCTTCTGTAAAAAATCCTTTTACGCTGATCATGACGAAGATGTAGAGGAGGAATGGAGGACTCTCAATCCGAAAGATAAAGATCTGATGAGATATGTGAGGAGGAAAAGGCGAGAGGAGCAGATCTCACTACTCACTGCCGATATCACTACACGTATGGCGGGCGTAACGCTGGGGAACTCTCCTGCTGGCGGTACACGTGTGGTATTAGCATCTGGGGTCCGTGTGAGGAGAGTCACTAGAGTGGTCGCTACCGCTTCGTGAATAGCACGCACCATTTGTCCGATCTTTGGTGTATACGCCTACATGGTTTCGTTGGGACTCCTGCCCATATAGTCTGCTATGTAGAATGACAACATCGTACAGCCTCGCTGCATGCTCGCTTATGCAAAGACACGTCACGGAAAACCTTGCCCTCTCTGATACCGGCGACCTTGTGAACCATCGCGACTTCATAGTACACCTCGGCCGATAACGATGCCCAGAGATCCTCGCCTGCCGCCGTCTGCTTGGAGAAGGTATAGTTCTGTCGCCGTATCTTCTCGCCTGTACTGACACCCAGCCAGCTACCAGGGCGCCATCACTACACTCGTCGTAGGAGAGCAAGAGGCCGAGTACAAAGTGCACGAGACACTTCTCCGTGAGGCTTCCGATTTCTTCGCTTCTGCTGTGAAAGAAGAATGGAAGGAGGGCCAAAAGCAACGCATACCACTCCCGGATGACAGCGCCTCAGTCGTCGACCTATACCTGCAGTGGTTGTACACCCGTAGAATCATCATTCGTGAGGGATTGGTAGAAGAGCAGAAGGGTGCGAAAGAGGAGAAAGAAGATGAAGAGGAGGGAGGGGAGAAAAAAGAGGGAGAGGGGGAGGAGGAGGGTAATGATGGGCACGAGTTTGACGTGCTCACCGGGGCTTTTGTCTTTGGCGAAAAGGTGCAGGACGGCGACTTCAAGGACGCTGTCGTCGACGCTCTCATTCACACTGTCGCGGCTCCGGACGAGAAGGGTGTACGCTGGTACCCCACAGCGCAGTCGGTGGATCGGGCATACATCGGTACGCCTGAAGGCTCACCGATCCGTAGATTGTGAGTGGACATGTACACTTTCCATGGCAGGAAAGATTGGCTAGACGGTCAGAAGAATGTTGATTTCTTAGCCGACCTGGCAGGATGCCTACTTAGTGATAAGAGCGAGCATTCGCAAGCACTGGTCTCCACTACACCGGAGGCGAGTGGCTGCCAACATCACCACCATGACGGCGAAAAGGGCGTGTGCTATAGCGCGAAGACCTAGAGTCGTGTGGCATAAAAAAGTAATGCAGTGGCTAGCAACTCCGAATTCTAATTTTGTCACTACAAATGATGCGTGTTGCGTTGTGGCGGTTGGTGGCGTGACCGACGTGAAACCACCTGACGCGACCCGTCACAACCTATCACATCCGTAGGCGGCCTACTGCAGATTCGAGCCGAAGCGGCCTATCATGTCAAAGGCAAGAGCGACCCGACCGCGAGTTACGCTTCATCCGAATCCGTATACTGGGCCTGCCTTACCACCTGCAGCTTCCGTAGCGACCTCGCTGGCATCATTTCTTCAATGGCTTCGCTCGTGGAAACACCGCATCGCCAGGCTGGCTCGGGGCGGTATTCGTGCGCTGCCTGTCATGGCGCAGGGTTCGTCGACGAGGATCGATACCGCGAGTTAACTGAGACCCCAGGGCCGTTGTTTATATCTGCATCCCAGCGTCCTCCGATACAGAAAGCAGCGACCGCTCCCTACATCTTGACAGTCACGAACAAGAATCGCAGGCGGGAATTGGAGCGCACGCGATGGCAGACGGCCGGGAAAGCATCCGACAGCAGACGGAAACGATCGAAAAAGTCCCATCCCATCATCGCTGACTCGGGCGACGAAGAGGGTGACGCAGGCATCGAGGACAAAGATAGCGGCGAAAGCACCAAGCTCCATGAGGACGATACTACCGACAGCCATGACAGCCATCTCCGCCCTGCCGACATTGTCTCAACCCTCCAACAGGCAGTCTCTCTGCCCTCCCAACGCGCATCTACGTCTTCGCCCTCGCCATCACCCGTCACCCCCGTGGCGAAGCCATCTGTGCACGCTTCAGTCAAAGAGACTGGTGAAGAAATCATAGAATCTGGTCGAGTGGAAGCAGCGGCCACTCTTAAGCTAGGCTTGGGCAAAAGATCGCTGACTTTGCAGCGGGTTTCGGACACTATACTAGACGCTGTCTTCGCCATTGCTGGTCCGAATGCGATGGAAGATCTCTTGGGGCTCTGTCGGAAATGGCGAGAGGGCTTGATCTACCATACGAGGCAGGCCGTTGAGGACAAGATAGCCGCCCTCCGAGCTGACTGGGAAAGTCGTCTCCCGGACAACGACCAGAAGCCGGCCATCGTCGAGGTCCATGTGGCCGCGTACTGGGCTTCAGCAGACGATGCAGACGACTTCGTCCGTGCTATCATACGCCGAGGACGTCTCGCCGACTTCTGGGAAGCTTTCCAATCACCCTTGCGACCTTGCGTCAAGCCCAACCCTGGCTGGAAGAAAAAATTCGGTGAAGTGAAGAGGTCGCGACTTTTGGAGGCCAACCAAGATCTGAATCTAAAGGGGAAGGAGTACGAGAAGAAGGCGAGACAGTTCGAACGCCAGTTGCAATACGGAGAGCGCTGGGCACGCCTCCGCTGCGAGTTTGGCCCTGGCATTTTTGCACTCTTACCCAGCGCGGTTGTGACGAATCGTTGGGTGGAGCAGGAGCTTTCCGCCACGGAGTTTGACGCGTGGCTGAGTGTCCTACGCCGTCACAACCCTCCCGATCCGTTGATCGTCGAGCGGGCCTGGCACCTGGTAGAGGAGGCTTTGAGCGGGCGGCCTCCGTCTGAACGATTGCGGTTGGAAGACGCATCTTTCGCCGACCTTGGCCGTGACTGTCGTGACCCAAGCATTCTTCTTCCTTTAGTAGATATCCAAGGCGGCGGCGAGGACGAGTCGTTCGACAGAGATGGTGCTTTTCTCGAGGAAGGAGATATCACGTGACTATGTACCATCAGACGAGGTGAACCGGCTCAACGTCGGCCGATCTCTGTTTGTGAACAATCCCTCTTACCACGCTTCCTAAGTATCTCCCATCAATGTGAGGGCCAGCTTATCGTCCAAGATCGATTCGTGACCGTCGCGGCCATCGTGGGCTGATACAGATGGCTGGACGCACGCCACGCCTGCATCACTCTCGAGGCGAACCTTGATTTTGAGTTCGGTGGTGCGATGCCTGTCTACGCGCCTGCAAGACGTATGGTCGTCGTCCCAGTGCTGCGGCTGTATATGCCGTGACAGTGGCTGGTCATGTGGGTTCTGAAACGATATCACTTCTGAATCTGGGCTTCGGTGGCCATCTCTGAGTTCCACCATCTCGACCGCGGTGTATATAACGTGCCCTCTTCAGCTTGTCAGACTTCTCTTCCTCCCCCAAGCTTCCAACCCATACCATCTCTATCTCTGCTCTTTGCCCTTCGCGCCAGCCCTTCGATGTCCGTCTCCCGCGCTTTTGCACCGCGCCCCTCCAGAAAAGCCTCATCTGTCAGCCCGGAAGGCGGGTTGGCGTCGGTAGCTGACCGATTGCATGGTAAATACGGCTCCTACTTGGCTTGTAAGAGCTGTACATCCTCAGGGAGGGACCGGAAGAGCAATTACAACAAGAATCTAGCCGGAAAACGCGATGGAGAGGAAAGGTATTATCGCCGGTGGTGCTGTACGACCAACGGCAAGTTCGGCTTCCCGAGCCTGAGCAATACAGCTTACATCGACTGGGCCAGAACCCAGCTTTCTCGCGATTCTTTCCGTGCCGTTGTCGAATCCATTCGTAGCGGCTTCGAGGATAAAGGACCAGAGCATTGCCGGCTCGGACTGCTCCTCCAGGACGAGCCGTCCCTGACCACGGGAAATAATTCACTCAAGCGTAAAGCTACCACAGTACAAGCCACCCCACCACCTACCAAGCGTCGACTGGACTTCTTCACATCGGGGGGAGTCGTGCCTCCTGCCACCAGTGTGACATCGTGTCGAAAGGACGAGGGAGCCCATGTGACCCCGGCATCATCCAGACTCGACGTCGAGGAAGCCATTCTCATCCATTCTTCTCATCCAGGGCTGGTCGCTGGCTTGACGGAAATTCGAAGTAAGCTGAACCAGCTTATTACTGCCTTCGGTGAGGGAGACGTAAGTCGCCAGCAAGAGGAAAAGCAAGTGGACTGTGACAAGACGCGGGAGAACAGTCTCTCACCTGAGGAATGCTTGGGCCTTCACGAGGCAAAAGATCTGGCTCTGCGGGCGACTGTCAGACCGATCACACCCCCCGATCAGTCGTCGCCCCCTTGTCGCCCGCCGGCGTCTACCGGGACATTCGTCGAACTCTTGCCATTGAGCGCCGACGGGTTTGACGCTGCTCAGCCGGAAGTCGCACGAGAAAGCCCGCCGGCCGTCAGCCTGGCTGCCACTTTGGCGGCTGGCTTCCACTCAGCCGACGCTTTAGAGAAGAAGGAGATCCGCAAACGGGTAAAACAGGAGAATGTCGTTGCAGCCTTCGAGGAAGAAATCCGCAGGATTGGTGCCCTCGCCAAAACGCTCACTTAGGATTGGCTACGTCAACGTCAACGGCCTGGACCGGCTGAAGTGGGAGAGCTGCCTCAGGCTCCTTCATACATCCTTCGACTTCCTCTTCCTCGCCGAAACCTGGTTCTTAGGTCACGCCAAGTACGTACGTGATCGACGCTTCGTCTCCTCCACCCCTGTCCCTCCACCTTCGCACCAGCGTACTCGTAATGGCGGCGGGCTATACCTTCTGGCAACGGCTTCGGCGAGGGGCAGGCTGCTGGACGATGTCAAAACGACGCCCTCGACAATCACATTCAACATCGATGGTCTTTGCGTCTCTGGTATCTACCTGCAGCCTAGCATGTCCTGTGAAGATGTCGTCGCGACCCTTCGGTCGCTCGCTACCTCTGCCGTCGTGATGGGCGACGTCAATGCACGTCTGCCATGGTTGGAGACACAATACGGAAGACCAGGACCACCAGAAAGGGTAGAGGCCTTGTCCGACTTCATTCGCTACCACTCGTTCACCGCCGCCCAACCTCACATATCGCTGTGTGCTCCATCATAATTCGCACTTCCTGCAAAGGCAAGTCTGGCCAAATCGTTGACCGTGGATCACTGCTTCATCAAGATGAGCCGTGTCTCGCAGGCAAGGCTGCTGCTGCAGGAAAATGCCTCTATCGGTCTTTCCACCGACCATATCCATACGCTACACCTGCAGCTGAAAACGTCCAGGTCGGCTTCTGCTATCGCGGATGACTACTCTTCGCCCCCGAGTCTTCGCTTCTGCCTAAGCAAGCTGTCTGGCGAACAGGTGGAAAAAGACATGTGCGATGCTTTCGACGCTGGCGTGAAGTCGCTCGGTCTAATGTCCGGAAGTATTGTTGATCCCAGCTCTCCGGATCGCCGGCTAGTTTCGTTGGTCCAGTCGGTCTGTCGCCGATTTTTGGGCCAGAGAAAGTCGTTGGGGTTAGCCACTGGGACTCGTAAAGAAATTCCCGTTGGTCGTCAAGATCTAGTCATCAGCACCTTGCTCTACAAGTCTACTGCTGTCAAGTCTCGTGGGAACGGGGTCATTCTGCCTTCGAAAAGTGGGCGGGCGAAATGGTTGTCGGCGTTGCAAGAGATCTCTGCGTCGCTCGTCACACGATACGCTGGACGACCGTCAGAGGATAGCCAGCCAGCCCGAAGCTCCAGCCACTCTTTCATCGCTCTATCCGAAGAAGATGTGGCGCGAGAGATCCGCAGGCAAGATGCAAACAAGACTTGTGGCCTGGACGGCATCCATATGCGTGTCATCCAGGTCCTCCTGCCCTCTTCTTACCTAGCCGTCCTCTGTCGTCTGTTCAACCTCTGTTTTTCGACAGCGAGTAGTCCCTCGACATGGAACTCGACCGAGATACACATGGTGACTAAGGACGTCAATCGAACCCGGGATGCAGACAACGTCAGACCCATCACTCTCATATGCATGCACCGTAAACTGTTCGAGAGACTACTGCTGGTACACTCTTTCGATAAGACCGGCTGGGCGAAACTACACCCTACTCAGGCTGGTTTTCGTGGTGACTACTCAACCTTGACCAACGCTGCTGTCGTACACCACCTCCTCTCGACAGCTACCGTCCATTACGCTGCTTTTATCGATCTCGAAAAGGCATTTGACATGGTCGACCACACTCGTCTTTCTGATCTGCTCGTCTCACGTCGTTGCCCCGACCATATTCATCGTCTGATTCGAAGTTTGACATTCCAAGGACTGCGCTCTCGCGTTCTCGTCAACAACCAATCGTCTGCCTGGTTCTCTCGCACTCGCGGTGTCTTACAAGGATCTCCTCTCTCGCCCTACCTTTTCAATATCTACATCGACGAGCTGGTTTCTGAGTTAAACAGAGGTTCGACGGGCATTCCACAGTCTCTATTCTATGCCGACGACGGCGTCCTCTTAGCTCGAGACCTCGACAACCTCTGCTCTCTCACGGACATTCTAACTGAATGGAGCTCTCGGGCTGACATAGCCGTGAATGTCAAAAAATGCGGAATCATTATCGGCCGTGCAGCCTCTTTCGACGAAGCCGTTGTTTCTGTGTACGTCTCTGGGAGCACACTGCCCGTTATCGAAGTCTACAATTACCTTGGCTTCCCTGTCAAATCACGAGGTATAGATTTTTGCGAGTACCTCAGCAAACGTTTCTCGCAAGCTAATGGCCGCGCTTCTTTCCTCCGTCTATACTCTGATACCTGGGGCCCTGCCCATCGCTTGCGTATCTATGGCAGGTATCTGGCACCCATGTTTGAGTATGGTGCACCGCTCGTTTTTGCTTGGGCCTGTCAGAATGAAGCGAACATGAAGGCATTCCAATCGGGCACCGAGGGTTGGAAAGGCCTTGTTGGATGGATCCTCGACTGCAGCCCTGATGGTTCTGCTGTAGGTGCCAACCTTTGCGGCGTCCTCGAACCTGTCATTCGTTTCCGACATCTGCATACTTCCTTCCAACGCTTGCTTTCGCTTAGCACACCTGAGAGTCCACTAACCGCTTGTCTCGCGTCTAAAGCTCTCCTCCCTCGTGGGGGCTGTGGCAAGCCTTTTCTTGACAGTCTACGTGAAGCACCCGAGTGGGCTGCGATTGCGGGTGAGACCGCTTCGCCGTCCCGCTCTCGTCGCCTCCTGCGCCTTCACCTTCGTCGATCGAGGCGGTCTGCAATACTCCTCTCGTGTTCGCTGAGACATCTCTCGCGATTGACTGCGAGATCGCGTTCTGCGACGGCATTGTTGGGTGCAGACTGTGTTTTTCTGGCCCCTCTAGAGTATCAGCAGGATTTTGTTCGATATTGAATGGGTCGTTTTCAACTCGGCAAGACCTGCGTCTGTAACCCACACGTTATGTTTCGACGTGGTCATGAGATATGCAGGTACCTACCGCGGCTTGTCCAATTGTCCGGCTCAGAGAAGCGTCAGAAAGCCGGGATGGCGAGGCGACTCGGCATCGACACTTTCGCAAGTTTCACTAACACCGATTCTCTTCTAAACCTCCGGCAATATCGTCGTGCTGGTAGAGCGCTTGCCACTATCCGCAAGACCCTCGGTGATGTCTATTCGGAGCGAATGGCGGCCTGCGACGACTCGACTCTGAACGAGGCGACTTGAACCACTTAGTCCGAATCCTTCAATCTTTCGATCGATCCAAACGATACATCCGATGACGGACTGACTTTGTCATGACCTGAGGTTGTTGAGGTGCTGCTGTGTTGATGTTATATCAACGTAGCCAACCCCCACGTGGCGTTACTGGTGGATTCCAGGTGCTGTCTTCTAGGGGTGTGGATGGACGCCGCGTGCCGGAGCTATTGCTAGTGGACTCTAGATGGCTTCCGTGGGTGTCGATGTCGCTGGTGGACTCCAGACGTCGTGTTCGAATGCTAGTGGACTCTAGCCCGATCCTCGTCCGCCCACTCCCCTGGTGGATGCTCTTAGAAGTGAGCGCGATTGACTTCTCGGCGTGGTACTCTGTCAGCGTCTGGCCCAAGGGCCCTTCGCATACCTGGCATGGGTCTGCCATTCTAGAGTGAGGTTCTCTTCTGGGTGATGCTGTGGTTTCAGTGTCCCATTTCTAGGACCGCCTCACACTCGGCTGGCTGTGGCCGCGTATTAGGGTGGGAGAGTCGGCGTGCGTGCTGCGTGCGCCCGACCTGTCATCACGAGACGTACACATTCCCCCGGAAGCGAGGTGTCGACCGGGTTAAGGAAGGCGAACGTGCCCTGGATTGGGTGGTCTCGGCTTCTGATTGAACCGACGGGAACCTGGGCCTTACACCTGGAGTAACCGTGTCGCCTGGCGGCGCTGAATGCAGGTTCCATCGGTTGGGGTCGACTTACCTGGATTAGTAGGCCGACTCTTGCTGGAAAGGACGTCGATCGTGCCACCGCAGGCGTAGGCAGTCGGCTGCCACTCGATCGAACGACGTCTGATCTAGATGAGGGAGTGAAACCTGATGGCAGGATACCGGCCAGCGCTGTCTGTTCATGGGGCATGCACCCGATAGGTGTATCGTCAGAAAGGACCATGAGAATCATCGATGGGATCGTCGGGTTCCCGCGAAGGATATATGTGATCCGCTCTCTGCTGGCATGACGGGACACGAAAGGGGAATGGTTTATCCGGTACCCAGCCCGATCCGACTGACTCAGTCGGTCAGAGGGAGATGTGCATGGATTTGCCTCGCTCTCTGCAGTCTGACCTTCAATGTATGTAGCTTGTTATTGTTTGCGTCTGCCAGCCTACATAGCACTCTCATGTGAACCACTAACCCTAAGGGCCAGAGAACAAAGGTGTCTGCCTCCACGAAAACGTACCACTGCTTGTCAGGTATCATCTGCAGTGTTCTGTTGACCATCGGGAGGAACTTCCATTTATCAAGCTTCCATCTGCAGCGCAGTATGTCTCGAGAAGATGTCGCCGCTGCTCTGGACTCGGTGGCAGCTTCGCACGTGGTCTTGGGAGACATCAATGCCCGCCTGCCGTGGCTGAAGACACAAGCCGGTCGACCTGGCCCGCCCGAGAGGGTGGAAGCGTTGTCTGACTTTGCCCGCTCGCACGGATTCGTCACCCTCGAAGCTTCCGAGCCCGTTGACCCACCGCAATCCGGCCTCTCAGTCAAGGTGGTGTTGAGTAAGAGTCTCACGATCGATCAATTGCTTCGTCAAGTCCGGGCGAGCCGCCGGCGGGAGACTCTTTCTGATGGACAACGACTCGACGGGTCTTCCCACCGATCACGCGTACACCCTCTGCCTGCATCTGAACGTCCAGCACTCACCCTCTCCGTGCACTGGTGATACGCCAGGGAGCGTTCGCTTCCATTTGGGCAAGCTGGCCGACGAGGATGTGCGAAGGGACATTTGTGCCGCTTTCGACGCGGGTGCAAGGTCTCTCGGCTTGTTGTCCGCAAGGCCATCTGATCCCGTCATCCTGGATCGACGTTTGATCACTCTGATTCGATCCATATGTCAGAGGCTTCTGGGCCAGAGAATGCCCCGTCCGGCCACTGGAGTCAGCAAGAAGGTCGTCTCCGCCAAGCCACAAGATCCTCAAGTCAGTACCTTGCTCTACAGGTCGGCCGCGGCCGAGTCTCGAAAGAATGACGACATCTTACCTTCGGAGCGTGGACGTGCAGAGGGGCTTTCGGCACTGCAGGAGATAGCTGGCTCGCTGGCGGATTGGTACGCCGGTCGACTTTTGGCGTCCGACGGGTCGGGCAACGCTGTCGGAGCAGACCAGCGCCACGGCGAGCTCTCCGAGGACGATGTGGTGAGCGAGGTGGGCAGACAGGATTTTTCTCACTGTTCAGATCTAATCGCCATCTCACCTCATCGGCCCGCCACAGCATGTTCACCGTTCCTCTCGCTTAGCTTTCGCGTGCCGATGAAATCCATAGCCTGATGGAATTGCGCGAACGACAGACGGCACCTTCGCTGGGACATTCTCTTTCGCATGGATTTTCTGTTCGTACCTACAATCCGACATGCAGGGGCTTGTGACAACACGATGTTTTGCAGTCAGTGTCGTTTTCGGTTGCTAGCAACTAGTCTACGAAGCGCTCTTCCGCTCGACCGATCTACGCGCTGTACCGCACGCACTACATTGTGTTCCTTCATCGTATTACTCCGCTTTTGGTTCATCGCTTGATGGCTTGTCGTTCCGCTCGGAGTACAACGTGAACGCTTCATATGCCTCAGACTGCGCATCGTAGTAAATGTGAACAGTTTGACCAGATCCTCTGGAAATCTGGTCGTCCGTCCTCATACGGACGGTAATATGTGGTCTCAAATCAGAATGACTCGTGTGTAGTGGGTTTCTGACGAAGTGGTTAGACATCTTCCACGCCTGAGCAAGCTTGTATCTATTACTTTACAAGCACATCCGTAAAATGTGCGCAATCAGGAGTGTTCCAGACTTCGCGCGTAAGATTCTGGATCAGTTGACGTCTCCTGGCATCACGGATGCGTTGAAGGAACTTGATTGTTGGAATGCGTCCAGTCATAATGTAGATACTCGATTGCTGAAGACTGTCTCAAAACGTCTTTACTGGTAAAAGTTGAAAAAGATTTAGAACATAGCACATAAATAAAGATGTTCCCGTCGTCGTATCACTCCAAGTCGCCTGGATGAATGAAATGTGGGGCAACGTTCGGCTAGTGGGTATCTATCATTGGACAAGCCACAAGTTGCTGGAAACACGCTAGTGTACGCGCGCGCTACCCCGGGCGCTTCAACATACTCACGTGCCATGATCGCATTTTTACTCCCGCAAGCTTGCCCTCCATGTAAGCAATCTCTCTCCAAATAGAACTAAGCTCATGCAATGCTTACACCCCCTCGCCAGATCTGTGGCATCGAAGTCGAGACTCCGAACGTCTTTCAGAGATGTTTTGGGGCTTACCCATCGTTATCTACATACGGGTGTTCCGATGGCAAAGTCTGCGGGATTTGCCACGTGTGAGCTTGATGCTGAACCCCTCCATCGATACAGAGCTGGCGGCTACCATCCTCTGCATCTAGGTGACCGTCTGAAGGCAGGACGATACGAGGTCCTACACAAACTCGGATGGGGTGGTTATGCCACTGTCTGGCTAGGGAAAGATCACGAGTTGGTACTATCCTTTCTTTGTTGAGGCCATATTCTGACGGGCCACAGTCTAGGACTACCTGTAGCGATGAAAGTTATCGTGTCAGAGTTATGCGACGAAAACCACGAAGCCTCCATGTATCATCATGTTTCGTGTGGTCCTCCCGAACATCCAGGAAGGGATAAACTACCACAGATGCTCGATTCGTTTACCTTCGAAGGGCCTAATGGTGTGCATCAGTGTCTCATTCTGGAGCTCCTTGGAGCATCGATGTCATCGATGTTTGAGAAATACGAGACCAATCGGCTTCCAAGTGGCCTAGCATGGGACGTAGCCAGACAAGTGGTACAGGCGACGTCTTACATGCACGATATGGGAATAGTGCACGGTGGTAAGCTGAGCCCATCCTTATGAAAAGTTCATTCAACTGAACTTCGCTATGTCCAGATCTACATCCGGGAAACATTGCGCTTCTGAATCCAGCCATTTTGGGAAAGTCCGCCGAAGAAATCGTGGCATCAATGGACGCACCAGCCACTGCAGACGTTCGAGCGTCTGACGGAGAAAGGCTCACCAACCATTTACCGCAATACCTTGTACTTCCTTCAGCGATCCCTCAACCCAAGTCGTTGACCGATTGTAAGGTGAAGGTAATAGACCTTGGCTCCGCATTCCTCTCTGACCATCACCCGAGCACAATGAGGATGCGTTGCCCGCTTCCGTACCGAGCCCCAGAAGCAGTAATAACAAGTCAATGGGATAAAGAAGCCGACATCTGGTCCCTCGGTTGCACAGTCCGTACATGCATTGTCTAGCAGCCTATGCAGAACTGACAATTTGACAGATCTTTGCCTTGATCGTTGGGTATCCGCCATTCGACTCATTCCTATTTAAAGAACAAGAACTAGTCAGCCAATGGATCGGAACTTTTGGCGAGCTTCCCTCAGAGTGGCAGGGGTATTCTACCTTGCAAGATATTGGTAGGCCACAACCGCAAAATATGTAACCTTTCTATGGCGACCAATGATATTAACAAACAGGCAGATCAGGCTGAATTGGATGTCGGGAGCCTTACAGATTGGCTACGCGAGACGTATTATGATGACGATAGACCGCCAAGTCTCACGGACACAGATTTAGAGAGAGTTGGGGGACTCTTGCTTCGACTTCTCCAGTACCGCCCTTCTGATCGCCCTTCCGCTGGAGAGATTCTATTAGATCCTCTGTTTCATCCACACACATTTCGCGTTGACAATTTGGCTAGACAGTGAACGTAGTCCCCTTCCAACTCAGATAACTCCATCAACTCAATGTGGCCCCGATGAGTTAGTAAATCTCATATGCTACATCTTGGTCTCTCGGTCGTGCTCCAGCCTAGGTGTTGCGCCTGATGGATAGCATATTTATCATACGCTCTTCTCTAACCAGCCTCGATTTTGTGCACACTGCTTGTTTGGTGACTAAAAGAAACCAACAGTGGCCCTCTAGTGCCACTACCCAGTCCATTCCAAACTTTATGGCCCAAGTCGAACAAGTCCTTGGCGAAAGCAGATTGTATTTCCAAGGGGTCTTGAGATTTTGAGACGATCACGGCACCAATGCGTGCGGACGCACCGGCTTTAACTAAGCCTCATCGGCCCGGGTAGAGATCGTCAACGCTGCGCCACCAACCGTTCGAGCGACGTTATTAGTCAATATGGAACACAGCCTAGGAATCTGTGAGCTATAGTAAAGAGGCCGCGCTGGATGCGAGAGCCAGACGCTAGCGCCGAAAGGAGTATGATGAATCCACCGTGGGCAGAGTGGATTGGATGCGTGTAGTGTGAATTAGGGTTCATACGAGCAGCTGCCCGCCCACGCCAGTCCACAGACCAAACCCCGCGGCCATAGCGCAGACTCGGGATGCGGGCGGCGAGCTTGAGATCGACGACAGCGGCGAAGACGGCTAAGACGACCGCGACGGAGGCGACGAGGAGGCGGTGGTATCTGCGCCACAATGGAAGAAGCGAAGGACCATGAGGTCCACCAGGAACAGCCCGCCCCGGAAGCTCACCCCTCCGCCTCGGTGTACCAAGACGAAGAGGGGAGTCCTGACCGACACGATCTCGTACGAATCGGTTGCGGAGTTGAGCGGAGCGGGCTCGGAAACCGTCGAATCGCCATCCACCGGCGTCCAGGATGACTCTGATACTTCTATGGGTGACGAGGGCGTAATACCGGCCACGGATGAGGACCGCCAGACCGGGCCAACCTTACCGGATGATGGTGAGTGGCACCTGCCGACGGCACCCTGTTGTCTCTGATCTGCGTGCTCGTTCCGTTCACGATTGACATGATCTAGTCGATGACCCTCCGCCGATGACTTCCCCAGAGGAGATCGGCGCCTTGGGCCTTCTCTCTCTCTTCGCACCTCCGCTCCCAGCACACCGTTGGCAGAGCCTGCCGTGGATGACGGTGAAGATAGCCTGTTCGTGCCAGAGAATCCTACCGTGATAGCACCTCTTCCCAAGTCAATAGCGTCGCCCCGAATCGAGGACACCGTCTCACGGACCGCGAGCTCGAATGTGGCCCCGCCCGGTGGTGTGGACGACGTCGACGCAACGCGCCTATTGAACGGGACCGACGATGAGCGCGAGCTATACAGACACTTCCGCATCGACTTAGACACGGCCGAAAGGCAGTGGGATCATCCCAGCACACGGCAAGGCATGGCGAGGCTACGGGAACGGGAGCCGCTCCTCCAGCCGACGTTCTTGAGGTGTTTGGCGATCGCCCGCAGGACTATGAATGAGGACATCGTACACGAATGGCGGGACTCCCAGGAGCAAGGCTGGGAGAGGCGACGGCAACACGGGTTCGGTCTCGAAAGACCCGCCACGGCGACTCCTCGTGCCTCGCTGCCTGCCGTCGAGCCTGCGCGGCGAGACGTGGTTGCAGAGGCGTACCGCCAATTCAAGGAAGCCAGAGGGGCGGGTACGAATAGCTGGAAAGTACGTTTCCAGTACCGGCGAGCAGCGATCAGGCTTTCCGTTCAGTACAGTACGAGAGTTACCCCAACCTCCGCACTGCGCAGCCCTCCTGTTGGACGAGCGTGCCGCTACATGACCGCTCCATGCTACTCCGCGCCTTATTCCGAGAGATCCGCCACGAGTGGTGCGACGCCCTGCCCGACGGCTCCACCGAAAAGCAAGTCAAGGATCAGGGGTACACACACGAATGTAGGACTTTCAACCAGATCATCCAAGACGGAAAACGCTGGAACATCTTCGCCCGAGATCTCGGTCTTGGGGCTCTGCTCCTCATTGACACGTCCGGTAGCGTCGACTACCTCCAACAGCAGGTCCCCATCCCCATCTTCGCCGCCTGGACTCGGCTGATCTCGAGGGTCAGGCTGGATGTGAAGGATATCGCGGCCAGGGTGGAGGATCACTACGATGGCATGGAGAATCCGTCCTTCTACGCCGCGCGAAAACTGAGGCCGCTGAAGCTGGAGCGACGTGCATACCGTGCCTGCTCGCCCGGCCAGCAGCTCGAATTCTCGTGCAGTGAAGGCGGGAGGACGCCGACAGCCGACCCGAGCAGTCTCGCGCAGCCCAGCGACGGTATACGAGCCAATTAGGCCATCGAAGATTTCATCGGGGTTTTGGGGCTGGAGGATACGGATATGCCTGACCTACCGGGCTCGAATATCCGGATGTAGTGGCTTTACGTAGATATGGGCGTAGACTCTTGTATCGCTGTTGTGCCAATGATGTCTTGTGGTTGGTGAGATCGTTCGATTTGATTGGTTGAGATCACAGGGTGAGAACCCACCTCCCACCAGTCCTGGTGGGAGGTGGGTCCGGCGGGTGGCTCTTTGGCCAATCAGCACCGCTTACGTTCCGGTCTGGAATGTACGCATGGCATGGGCACGAGACATGTTGCACGAGAGGGTGACCTCTCGTTGAAGTGAATAATTTTGTGGGTTGATTCGTTGTTATCTAGTCTAGGCGCGTGGTCTGGTTGACCGGGCTTTTGAGCATAGTGCGATCTGCGACTCGGATCCCCAAAGTTCCTCGGCCTGCGACATTCCCCCCGCTAGGTAAGCCCGCTTTCATAGATCAAATTGAAGCCTTAGGCTTCATGAAGTGAATTCTAATTGAGGCTGAATTCTGGCGTTCTTAGTGAATATGATGTCACGATCGATGAAGTGAAGCATGCTTCATGAAGCCTCAAAATGAGGTTTGGGGTAAAAAGGGTTAGCTCCAAGAGCCGGAAAATTCGTGGCTTTTCTGATGGAACAGCCCCAATTTCGTTGACCTTCAATCATCGGTAGCTCCTCTAAGTGGGCGGCTGGACTGGAGTCCCGCGAGACCCTCTTCCGACCGGGCTAGACCCTGGATCAAGGGTCTCTCACTACTCGCGGGCCGTAGCTCGACAATGCTCACTTCCTTTCACAACTACTGCCGATACAGCCAGGGTGATCCGATGCTAGTCCCAATACGGCAATCGCGACAATTATTGAATCCGCTCCATGAAGCTGAATTCCAAACGGCCGTTTATGAAGTGAAGCTGAATTCTTGCAAAAACAAGTGAATCTAGGCTTCAGTTAATATATGCCCGCTTTCGCGTTGCCAGGTTCTGATTAGTTGAGAATGGATGTGGAGGAGGATGCGGTTGCGCATGGTAAATTTAGTGTGAGAGACTGCGAGAGTTCTCATTCGCCGAAAGCTTCACCGGGGCGATGGACGCTTTCGGCCAAATGCGATGCCTCCCGTACCAACGTGCATGGCCAAGCATCCTCGAAAACCCGACTGTCACATGCATCCGCTATTGACTAATTGCAGCATTCCTATCGACTATGAGCTGCATTAACGCGTGAGGCCTGCAAGCTCTCCGTGCTCCCCACCGCTGCTGATTGCCCGGTCTACATGACGTGGTTCCACTAAAGGCAGATCTGGGGCACCCACTCGCGGTGGTGCATTTGGGGTTACCTTTGCCCAAATGAACTCCTATCTACATATATCGCATTGTACGCTGACTTTGTTTTTGTATTTTGTCCTTCGGATGAGCTCATTACCAGGTGATCTTGTCCCCCACAGTCACTTGTGTTCCAAGCCGCCCGTTACTGTGTTAGACCTTTTCCCCCGGATCGGGCATTACTCAAGCAAATTGCCTGTCTTGGCTCAAACGATGACAACTATGGACGGCTTGCAAGAACGGTTTCGATCCATCGGATTGACAGATACGCGTCCCTCACCATCAGATCAAGTTTCTTTACAGCAACGAAGAGCGGTTTCGACACCTGTGCCGCGCTATCTATTTCGTGTATTCACTCGGCATTCTGACGGTAGCACTGATAAAAACTGGGTCAAATCCAAAGACTTTGTCGCTGGGTTGGCTTCAGCGACACAGGATGTATCCGAGAGTACGACACCGCAAGATACTGCAAAGAACATTTGGGGTCACTTGAAGTGGATGGGTTTTGCAAACGACAATCTCATGTCGTGGACAAGCTCTCTACTGTTCGCGATTCAATACATCTTCTACAGACATGCGGACACTAGAGACAGATCTGGTTTCCGGGACATCAATATTCTCGTTGTGGATACGAATGGCTTTCCTGAAGGTGCCTTCATTCGCGACATCGACCTTATCAACGCATTCTCCATACAGGACGAAAATCTGGCAAATTTCGAACGACTCCGCAGTTCGAGATTCTATTTCGGCGAATATCTCTCCCAGGGAGCTCTTGATATTCGCGGAAGATCAGAAGTCGTGTCTGCACAGGATATGTTCGATGCCGGTCTCTTGGAGCTGCGTGACGAGTTTCAGCAATCGTACGCGACTTCTAAGTGGGAGTGGGCAAACAAAGTTCTCGAGCTGCGTGAAGCGTACACGCCAAGGGATGTACTGCAGAATGTTTCTCCGCAACAGATCCAGGTTGCATGCACAGTTGGTCGTCTTTTTGGCCGGAAATTTTGTCTTCCGATCGGCTTTCACCTCACTGCAATCTGCTCGGGATGTCTGAAGGTTGAAATTGTGGCACCAGCTTTCGAGAACGAGTCTTTCACTGGTGAGATACCATCACATCTGCTGTCTGAACGAGTCTTGTTAGGATTGATTCATTCTTCTGACAGACGATGAACGAAAGGCTTGTGAAGTAGGCTCAAGCGAGATGATGGAGATCTCCACGCTGCCAGAACTTGTGAGAGCACGTCTCACTGCCGACATTATTTATGCGTCGTACTGCCAGAGTAAGCTGAAAGGTCTGTGGCAGCCAAAACGGAGCTTCTCGAGTCCTGCTGACTTCCAAGCAGCTTCGCTTGAAGAGGCTGAGGCCAACTTGCTCAGAGCTCGCAAATATACCGAAGCATTGGAAGTGCGTAAAGACGAGCTACAACAATACCAATATAGTCAAGCACTAGAACGAGCGGAGGGTCTATCTCTTTTGAGTAAGAACCTTGAGTTACTGATAGCCAACCAACTCGAGATCATCCAGTATTAAAAGCTGTCAAAAGGATCGGGCACCTCACTTCTATTCAAAAATCTTGTGGACTTGTTCCGTTGACTGTGAATGTCATGCACCCGCTTCCAAAGGCAGTCGCTGTCTTCCGAACAGGATAGTATAAGTGTGGCGTACAGGCAAGGGATTAAGCGTCACCCACTCCCCCTCCGTCGAATTCGGCGGCCCGTGCACCCTATACACTATCATGGAATCCGCCCCGGATTCTTTGAAGGATTATGGATAGGATTAAGCATAGGATACCTAACTAGAAAAGTGTTCTAGATTGGATCTCTACCCCTAAGCTTCGTATCGTGCCGAACTGTTACATCATTTATCGACTAGTATCTGCTCTACTTTATTCACACAAAGACTATCTATCTCTATTAGAATCTCGTTGACATGTTTGTAGCTCGAATTCTAGCATTTGCTAATGATAATGTCAATGCCTATAGCGTGGCATAGATCGAGAGGATACTGCCCTTTACGGTATCTAGCTTGAATCAAATCCTATTGAAAATGTTCGTAAAGATCTAGAAAAGGTGGATGCCCGTGCCAGAGATGGTATAAAAGTGTACCTAGCGCGAAGATATCTGTTCTCCTTGAAAATTCATCTTCTCCTACAAATGGATATCGCGACTTGGCATTTTCTAAAAACATACTCTCCAATTCAACGCTACCGTCGTCTCGAGATAATTGGCCTTAGATGTCTCTAATCTTCGCAATCATTTGGGAAGTTACAAAGACGTTGCGGATATAGAGGTCGTAGTGGATGTAATTTTGCTTATGGAGGTATAGTAGACTACGGACAATTTGCTTTCCAAGACGGGATTTTTCGCTATCGGTCAAAGCAGTGAGACCTCTAGTAACATAGTCGAGCCGTCCTTGTTCGCAGTATTCAAGTAGTAGGCCGTCCTCAATGAACTTCTTTATAAACAACAAGGTTCTCGTGTGAACCTAGACGGATATAACGTATAGCTTCTTTATATAGACAATGTATACTTATCTCTATCTTATTGCGTAGGTACTTTAGTATAGTTTGACTATCTACCCATCTCACCCATCTCGCCCATCTCACCCATCTCACCTATTTCACCCATCTCACCCATCTCACCCATATCGCTCATCTCACCCACACTTCGAAAGCCTTGGAAATTCTAGTCGACCATTGTTAGACTAGCGAGATGACAACCGTCACGCTTATCAAATCCGATGGCGATACCCGCGTCGGAAGAGCTGTCACTAAAAAGACATTACCGGCATACTTCACCTCCAACCTCAAAATAATATTTGCTCTCAGAGAAACCAGTCGTGGATATTTGGCGAAAGAAAATGGATCCAAGGCGAAAGCTACTGCGCGGAGGTGGATTTGCAGAGCACGAGTGTTGGGTGTCTGATCAGATTTATAATAGCATATCCACCAACTGTGTGGGAAGGAGGGCGAACAATGCGAGATGGGGATTTCGCGCGCCTGTTAACAGCGTGTAAGCCAGAGCCTGAGCTCATGGCAGCACCTTTCTTCCATCTTGTCCAAAAAGAGCTCGCAGATCCAAAGCTCAGCGGGCAACAACGCTGCAAGCATCTACTGCGTGGTATGCGTTCAATTCTTCGAGTTGCAACCTAGACGCTGACTGGCTTAGTCCTTGATCGCTGCGATGAAGACCAAATGAATGCTCCGTCAGCTGTAGAGACTGCTTTGGGCCAAACAGAGTCTGGTCTGCAAACTGAGTCCCTCCAGGACCAAACGACTGTTCCTTCAGCTTCAGAGACTGTTTTTGGCCAAACAAAATCGAATTTGCAAGGTGAGCCTCTCCATTGCGTACAGCTCATGACGTTTCGGCTGACAATACCCTATAAGATCTAATAGGCAATCGCAGTTATGCGGATTTTACAGGCGCCGATAATTCAAGGGTCGACTCCATAAGAGACATTCTGTTTGAAGGGTTACAGGCATCTAAAGTGTGGAGAAGCGAAAGAGGTTCATTCACGGACGGGGTGCGCGTTCTGATACCCATGAATCCATCTCGGGATGACGGGGTGGTGATGATTTCTGTGGAATCGGGCGACGCATGGAAGATCATGAGCAGACTTCGTCTCATCTCTAATTGATTGAATTAAGAGAATCATATTCCATAAATCAAACTATCTTTCGCAGTGGGCCTCGTCACCTGACCAGATCTGTCAGTTAAGTCTGGAAATTTACGAGGGAAGCTCTCCCGAATTCTCGAGCCCCCACCACACCTTGTCCTCCGCATGACACATTCATAACAACCGTCTTCGCTCTCTCTTGTCTCACCGAAAAATTCTCTATTCTTTGCATGTGATGATTATTCCTCTTACCAAGCCTGGACACGACGCTGAAGCACGCACACAGCACGCAGTTTGCGGCTGGACAAATCTATCCTCACGAGGTCGACACTCAATCCCATCTGAAATGAGTGAGCAGGCGCTCAACGGAACTCTGACTTTCATCAATGCACACATCTTCGAGATCGCCGAAGATATGAGAGTGACAGCTGTAGGAAAGGGCGGCTCATCCTCTGTTGCTACGAAGACGAACGCCGGACTCTGGGAGCAAGTGGAGCAACCTCGTGACGCAGAGGAGCTAAGCATCACCGTTGGTCCTGGAGAACAAGTCTATGCCGTGAAAGTTGGCTCAAGTTCGAAAAAATTACGAAAACTTGAACAAAGGATATAGGAGGCTTAAACTGGCACTACGCCTGTTTGCGAACAAGGGCATGTACTGTCAACGGTGCAAACAGAAGAGAAGGTTTTAGACTGGGGGCTTGAAGCGGACGTTGACAGAAGACTTATGACACTTGGAGAGGTGGTGTCAAGAGACCAGAATTGGTCGAGGGTCTCAGCGATGAGGAAGAAGGTAGGGAAGGTAAGGGTGACGAAGTTAGGGGTGGGGTGTTGGAGTATGGCGCAGGTAACATGGGAGATGAGCACGTTACAAAACAGCAAGGCGGTGATGGGATTTGGAGAAGATGGGAAAGAGGAGGACGGAGACAAAGATAAGTACTTGAATGAAGTGCTAGGAAGAGGGAAAGGAAATCGCAAGAAGCAGGGTTGCCTCAAGCATGATCATCCGTGAGGGAAGACAAACCAGCAGGAGATGGAGAACGTCATCAGGACCACGAGAGGTTTGCTCGTCGTTGTGCGAGCACAGCCCTATGCGATGTGCGGTGGAGAAAGTTCGAGCGAAAGCCGCTCTAACTGGGTACATACTGATACCACCCTGCGTCACGCGTCACTAAGCGCGGCGTAATCTTGCTTTCAGCGAACGAACCGTGCATCACGAAGATGTTGCGGCCTTGCAGAAAGCCGTACTCGAAGCGTAGTGTCGTCATATCCGTACCCCTGGCCGGCTGCGCTCCGGTAAAGTGCATACAGAGCAATCGTAGCTCGTGGAAGCGATGCACCTTCCTCAGAGACCTTTGCACGTGCAGCGTAGCTCAAATCTCTTACACCGCATTTTGCTACCGTCCTCGTCGGAAAGTATCCGTTTCAGCTTGCACTTCCGACCTAATGATCATTGATGTGCAGACTTTCGTCGACTGACGATTAGCCTGCGGCGCTTCGCCGTTCAGACGAACGCGTATTCACATCAGTGTCATGTTTGCGATTTCTGCCCTCTACGCTCTACGGTTTCATTTCGGCTCAAAAGCAAAGAATCTCACATATCATCGAAACGCTTTCTGGTGTCTCTTTTCACAGTCCAAGGCTGTTAGCGTCCTCACCACGATGTACAGCGCGTATTGTCAGCAACCCGAAATGCCGATGCACTGACCATCAATCCAGAAAGATGGTCTGTGCACCCGCTCTGGAAGGTTGGCAATCTGTCAAGGAAACAAATGTGGGCTCCCACTGCGCCGGGGTCCCATGATCATCCGTCCCATTGACCTGTCGAAGCCCTTCTTACCGCAAGAGTCTTACGTCGCTCCCATAATATAAACCTTGGAGCCGAATGAAGGTGTTTACGTCTGCCGATTCAACGAGCATATCCGGGAAGCACTGACGTGCGACTTGCAAGTGTAGCACGGAAGAAGCGGAGACCCTCGAGAAGAGACCACTCGAAATCATGAGATGACAGAGCAGAAAATGCGGTCTGCAATGACTTCGAGAATGGAGCGACTTTGGCAAGATACCCTGCTCCAGAGGAGGATGACGCTGCTGTGAGATGAATGAACAGAAGTCTATATGGAAGGAGATTGACGTGTATCAAACACGGAACTGTTCGAGGAAGGCGCATGATTTCAAAACAAAGAAGGGAAGTCACCGCCTGAATACTTGCTATATCATGACAAGGTCGAGCGACGATCACGCGATTTGCAATGCATCATAGCGTTGCAATAGCTCAGGACACTGCGAGCAGTACGATTCATGAGATAACGACTAACTTAGTATTCACCAATCTGTACATACCACTTTGTACCTGCGCTGCTGTAAATCACTAATGCAAATCACTGATGCAGGAGGGAAAAGTATAGTCGTTTCCTTAGAGGTGTCGTTTCCTTGCCAGATTGCTAGACTTCCAGTGCACAGATCATCTTCCCGGATTGATGATCTGTGCGTCAGAATCTCGAGAGAGCCGAACTTTGGACAAACCGATCGCCTTCGTAATAAAACCCACACAATCGACTATGGCCACCATAGCAAGCAAGGGGGTACGTGTAGCGGACGGTCGCTCATATGGTCGAGCTACCATCCTGGAGCATATAATCTGTAGAGCTGAGACACGGCCTCGGTGCGAGGACTTGCAGTCTGGATGAAGGCGGGAGGTGAATTGCCGCGCAGCTCAGGTAGCCACACCCCTTCCTTGAGTGATGACCGACTGACCATCATACTGTCGTCACGAGGCATGCACATACCCCCAAAAGCGAGGTGTCACCGGGTCAAGGGACGCCAGCGTTCCTTGAACCGGGTGGTGACGGCTTCCGATCGAACCGACGGGAACTTTGCTCTTACACCTGACGGGTTTGATTGCAGATTCCATCGCTTGAGGTCGAACTACGTGGATTCGTGGAAGGACCTAAGGGGATGTTGGTTGTGCCACCGCAGGCGTAGGCAGTCGGCTGCCACAACGCATGGATTCGCTCTTGCCACAGCATTATGAAAAGGTCACCAGGCTTGCTTAAAGTCGTTTCTCGGGGAGACTTTTTACGAGTCCCCCTCCATGTTCTCCTTAATTTCGTTTCTTGTCCCGATATTCGTCGACGACATGAATATTGTAGAAATTCACCCGGTCAATGAGCCTACCGATACCGCTTGTGTCATCACCTTCCCCAGATGACCATGAGGTGCGACCGTCGTAGTCTTAAAGGCAAGAAATAGTCGCCTCGCAAGCCGTTTCATACAGATATTTGAAGCTTACTCGCTGCAATTGCGTCATTGAGCGCATTCGAAGAATAGTCCACATTGGGTCGCGGTTTACAATGCCAACGTCGTCGAGGGAGATTTGCTGCAGGGTGCTCTCGTGCTGATCCAGAAGCGCCACAAAGTTTCTGGCGAGCCTCTCAAGTGCTCAAACTCGACAGTGAAAAGGGGCAATGGCTCGAGGGCTTTGACGACAATCGACAATGGCTCTGCATCGTAACCCCAGAAGGATCTCTCCTAAAAAGAAGAGAGATCGATTTCAGACTCCTCGGTTTGCTCATAGCCCTGGAGAAATGAAAGCTATACATTCCGTCCCCTGTACTGGGGAATGACGATGCTGGTTCACAAATGTCCTCCAAAGTGAGAGAATCCCACGGAAACTCAGCATCTGCTGTTGCAATCACAAGTCGATGGCTTGCCAAATCGCAGAGATCGTGCCGGTTAGCATGGTCTCTTCTCCGGGCTCGTGGCTGTCGTTCTGTCTCCACCGTTTCATGTATGCCTGAAAACCGTACGGTCGACCCTCGCATGGGTTGGAGGAAAATTTCACCGAAATCTTCGGTTTGATATTTTTCCGCTTCAGGCAAAGAAAGATATTGCGCAGAGTGATGTCGTCTTCTTTCATGGCTTGAGAATCCAGTATCCACGCTTCCCAATCGATGTTGCCTGGAGGACCATACCTACGCTTGTACGGGTCCTCGACATAGACTCCACTGTCCGGCTGTACTATTACGGTTTTCTTTAGACGATTCGTCGGAAGCGGAGATTCGCAAATGTCTAGCAGTCAGTCCAAACTTGTGGACGTGAAAAGGTGTGCTCTTGTGCTGAAGTGAGTCTTGAGAAAGGAGTGCTCTGATGCTTGTTGATATTGCTTGCTTGCCGATCGGACGGAAAGCAGAGTCCCTGGGTCAAGGAATGTTGCAATATATGCGATGAGCTCAGTCGGGATAAATGGCGGCATTGAAGAAAGAGGGAGAACCGATACGCTGTTGTTGTAAATATGTGTCCTTGTCAAGCAGTAACCGTAGTATCCAGACTGCGCTTAGAATGGGCTGGGATCGCTAGAGTTGAGCTAAAGGAAAGATGTTGTACTAGTACGGTAAAGACAGACTTCATGAGTTTGTCGGGAGCGGGGGAACAGGCATGATCTATAGATGCGCCGAGTTGCAGCAGCCGAACAGCTCACTCTTCAGCTCGGGGCAGTGCTATGCTTAGACTCCAGACCAATTCTTGCCTCGTGTGTCTGCACCATTCGACGCAGAATGTGGGAGAGCCCGCATTCGAGATTATTGGACCTGGGTGCCTGGCAGCAAGACCCGCTTGCCTCTGCTTTTGGGTGATTGGTTAGCTCATAATCCTGCAAACACCAAATGGGATCTCCCTCACCGGTGAGGCATGTCAGCAGCCAAGACGGAATACTAATCCGGTAACCTTGCATCTGCTGAGGCTGAAAGGCTACATCACTTACCTCAAGGAGGTTCCCTTGAGCCAATTACAAAGATGTGCCACCCAGACAGCCTCCTTGTTGGTCAACTCAGACTTGTGAAAATCAATGATGAGAACTCGATTCAGCTCCGAGTTCCACAGCGTATTCGGACGCCGGAAATCACCGTGACGAACACCAAGCTCGCGGATCTTGGCATGTGACTTCTTCACGGCGTTAAGCTTATCCTGCCATTGCGGTTGCGTAAGTGGCTCTCCAGCCCACGCCATCAGCAGCATATGCTATGTTTCGAGGGCGCCATGGAGGAAGTAACTCTGTGCCAAGTTGATCAATCCAAGGAACACTGTACCGGCAGACCCCTGTGCGCTGCGAAGAGTCTCGTAAAGTTGCCGCTCGCCAGAGACAGTGTCCCACAGCTTCGAGGTGGTCCCTTTCCCGATAAATGTATACCCGTGAGACTCACAGCCGAGCTTGAACGGGGCCCCGGTCGCGCCACAGTCGCCCAATGGTTCACAGTGATGGACCACGTCGTTGTCAAGCTGCTGCTTCAGGATGTGTACCATCTCGACAGCGGTCATCAAGTGTTTGTCCGTCTCTTGACCTTTGCGGCGATACGAGACGTTCGGGCAAGCATCATCCCGCGGAATATTTCGTTGCAGCCCGAGCAAGCATTTTTGAGTGCAGAACAGTGACTCGTTGTGTTTTCTTTGGTACCCAGGGCCCACTTGCGATGAGATAGGACGATGAACTTGAGCCTGCTGAACCCAACTGGATTCTCGGGCATCGATCCAATCAACTACGATAGCGATGCCCACGTTGATAAAAAGCATCTACATTCCTTCCGGATAACATCTATTCAAATCAGAACCCAATGCAATAACCCCACTAAATGTAAGAAAAGACTGCTCAGATTGAAGCGCCAGCTCCAATTACCTTTTCACATGTCAAAAGGAGTCTGTGCTTTCCATTGTAGCAGACAATGCGACCAAAATCCGAGCTGTGATTGAAGAAGATTTCTTCACTTTGATTGTATCCCAGACATTTGACATCGACCGTACATGTATCGTGAGTCAATTCTGACTTTTCCTCCTGATTTTCCACACGGATTCGATAGCACTCGGTCCCATTGAACGATCTTGATATATCTCTGGAACAATCGCTCGACCATGTGAATTGTAGGTCTATAGCCGAAGTTTGCACACGTATACAGTCTCCTTGTTCTAGATCCTTGCAAATCTGCTCCCCCTGCTTGAGGAAGCTCCAGTATGTCTCATGGGCGCTCTCAACTGATACCGACACGGCTGAGGACGATATAACTGTTCGTGGGGTTGTGGTCGAATTTCTATCGCACAACATGTATCCGTTGTCGGGCTCGGTTGGCGGCAAAGCTTCATCGGCAAGCAGAGAGAGTGGTGCCGCTGGGTGCTGCGGTACGATAGTTGAATGAGATGACCAGGGTTCATATAGGGCGACAACACTCTCATTCGGTGGTGCATAGTGACCGACCTCCCCCTTCAGTACTTTTAACGTTATTTCTTCCGCAGCCCGGTTAAATCGATGCAAAGTAGGGAGCAGCCTTTGGATCGTCTCTGGATTCAGACAAGACTGTGGTGGCAATGTCCACCTGTCGTAAATCTTGCCATGAGTTCGCGGTACAATAAACTTCCCATGAGTCTTGAGAAACAAATTGCACAGATAGCAAGCGCTCTTGCTCGCACAAATAACCCGAGGAAGAGGTTGGCGAGGTCTTTGCTCGTAAAAGCACAAGATCTGGATCTCTGCGTGAACCTTCCACGTTGTGAGCCGGCTGAGAACGCGGCTGTGGTACTTCGCTCTTGTCTTCTGATACAAGAGCTTCGACTGATCGTGAAAATCTTTGCCCACACTTCTCGACCAAACAGCTTCGAAATTCCGCAGGGCATCGGTAAGTAGGCCGTTGTCCAGAAGTAAGTTTGGGGGTTCGATTGAACGAACAGTGATGCGTTTGAAAAGCAGATGTCTTGTTGTTCTTGCAGCGTTGGCCAAACCAGCCGCAATGCCGCGATAATGACCCAATTTTTCGATTGCTTTGGGAAGGTAGCCTTCTAGACTTGAGTCCGCAAGACGTGACTGCTTCAAGACTGTGACCAGAGTTCGTACGTCAAAGTGATATGCCAGTGATTGGATCTCCTTCAGGTGCCGGATCAACGTGTCCGTATCTGTACTGTTTTCCAGTTTCTCGAATGTGTCCTTGAGCTCATCACATTGGTTATACATCTTGACCATTCCCGCAATACCGCTCCGAGTGCTGGCTGAAGGCTCGAGTCTGGATGGTGACACCGCTCCCACGAGGAGCAGCGGCATTTCTTGTTTCTTTTTAGTTCTCTGGGTTTTAGCGGCATGCTTAGACCTCAGCCTGGAAAGTATACGGGAGAGGCACATCTGTGTGATCTGCTCGAATAGCAGTTCGTCCGCCGTATCTCGCGAAATGGCTTCATTCAACATTAGCGTGGAGCCTCATTATCCAGAGCCACCCAGAACAAACCATGTTTTGAAGCTCCCATCATTATATCAGCAACGACCTGAAGTTCTTGCTCTGTATGTGACAAGCAATCAGTATTGGCAGCAACTCGGAGAGTTATCCCTGCTCTGTCCTGATCTGCTTCTATACAGACTGATGTCACTCTGTTTGGATCATCTTTCGTCGATGATATGAAAGCAAAGTAATCAGCAAGTTGCATTTCACGGCTCAAAGTTAAAGAGCTATCGCCGTCTTCAGCGTTATGCACACTATTGCGCGGGGTATCCGGTTGCTCTTTCAAGCAGAAAAGCAACGCCGCATTTTCGGCAGCACAACACCTGGCTTGCGTATATTCGTCCATTGCGTGACACAATGTCGCAGATCTTGCACGATACTTTGAGGGTATTCCTCTGCGGATCAAACAGGCCTCAGCTTTGTATGGTTTTCACGGTGTGGCTGCGCAGGTGCATGAGTAGCTTAAGCGGTGACACGTCTTGCATGAGAGCTTTGTCAGCGACCTGCAAGCCAGTACGCTGAGATCATAAGAGCGGCCGCCGGCGGACGTATCTTTCTCGAAATCACAACAAAGTCTTATCGGTCTCTCAAGGATTTGTATATCATCTATAGCATTGGATGTGTGCAATGTGCTGGCCAAGGCCGACGACGACCTACAAGATCTTCTTTGCATACTTCTGTTGTGTGATCGTGCGACCTTCTTTCGATAATAACAAGAAGTTTGACTCCCTTACTGCTGTATCTGAGCACATCCGTAACTGAATATGTACACCTTCGCGTTTCACCCTAGAATTCGTCTGAAATTCGACGACTAGTGCGAGTTGAGGGATAGTAATGGCTGGCTACAATTTCTCCATCATCAGTTTTCATTAGAAAACAGCTGCAGCCTGTCAGTGAAAGGTCAAGGAGTAGCCATCTGTTGTGGTCAATGTCCTGTACATAGGTAACATCATGCACGACTATATCAACTAGCAATAACGAGGAGCCCGGAGGCCTTACACATCATCACGCACCTATACAGCTCTGAGTTGGCAAGACTGCTATGATCTTGCAACAACGCATATTCGCATGAACGAGAGCTTTGGTTGGTGTTCGACTATGCAAGATGGTGGGGTAAGCGTCACATACGGACGGCCGAACGCGTCTTCCGCGCCGGTGAAGCTTTTGACGAATGAGGATGCGCTGCGGCCGTGTGCAGGCTGGTCGATGCGCATGGTGGGGTAGCTGAAGCAGATGGCTGCACTGCTACAGCTTTGTGCGGAGAAAAAAGACGCTTTTCAAGTAAATACTGTGCCTAGTTGGCAGATCTAACCAATGGCCGCCACTGTGCGCCCGTCGTCGCAGCTCGACGACAGCGCGTCGACAGGA
>NW_027192136.1:0-508 GCF_011745625.1 Cladosporium halotolerans
ATCGGACAACGTCCGTTCTGGAAGCGGCAGCAAGAAGAGGAAATCAACTCTACAAAGAATGACCTTAGCGCAGAGGCGGAAGCTAATCACTTCGTCAACTACGAAAACGACACCACTAATGAATCGCCAGACCGTAGAGTCGCGGAGCGCAGACGAAGAGAACGAGTCCGGTATGGACATGTCAACAAGCCTTGCGTCAGATTGATTGACAAGTCCGACTTCGATCCTTTCCACTTTTGTAATTCATCAGTATTCATGCTACGTGGCTTGTGATACGGGATACATCTTCTAGCATACTTCTCAACTATAGTCCTGTATCCAGCACTCCAACCCGCTGTCCCAACTTGGACTTGACCGCTACATATTCTGAGCTCTGAAGCCTCCAACAGTCACATTTCCAGAGTAGAGTAGGCGCTGTGTGTTGATTTGAACCTGGGAGCCAGCGAATGGCGTCGCATGAAGTTGTAGCTGGGGTTCCAAGTTTGATCAAGCTTTTGCTTCCTTTTTA
>NW_027192137.1:0-508 GCF_011745625.1 Cladosporium halotolerans
CGACGGCATAATCGCCGCCAGTCGAGAGCAAGAAGCGAAACAACTCAAAGCAATGCCGAAGTTGATAAAGGGTGCTGTGGGACAACTGACGGCGCTGCGTAACCATTGCTCCAGCGTGATTGATGAATGCACGATTGTGGCTAGAAAGCTTCAGCAGGAGAGGGATGATGTCTTGAAGAAGGCGATGAGCGCATACCTCGACATCGGATCAAAGCTGGCAGTATCGTAAGACGCACGTGACGTATTGAATTCAGGCGCGCGCCGCGCACATAAATTCAGATTGAGACAGCTGCAGCTCAAGTTCCCTAACGCTCGAATTCAGCATCAACGGCGTGGGTGTTCGAAAATTCCGGCCGTGCTATACTTGCCATGGCTCAAAATGGACACTTCAGAGCAATGTGCCTTCCGATAGAGACGTCAGCGTGGTTAGAGTATTGCAGAGTTCTCCCGAATATATGCATGGTCAGAGATTTGAAGAGGCCCAACTGGGTGGAAAAAGGTGAGAAGT
>NW_027192138.1:0-506 GCF_011745625.1 Cladosporium halotolerans
AATCGAAACCTTCTTCCTCAGCCGCCGCAACATAGCATCGCGCTGCCTTCGCCATCTTCTGCACCTGAACAGTAGATGCGTGACAGACTGTTCGATTGCCCCACACCACCAACAGTGTACGTCACGGGCCTTGCTGATCCTCAGGAGGTAGGCACCTGTGACGGCGTGACTAGATTTGAGCTGCAGGTATCGAGCTGCGACCGATTTCTTCGCGTATTTGATGTGCTTCCCCAGCTTGGGGTTCGTCCCCCACTTCTCTTTGATGGCTTGCCAAATGTAAGACAGTGATGCCGATCGCATCACCTTGGGCCGTTGCCGTGCAGCTCGTTGCGCCGCGGCGCCTGCCATTCTGTAACCTTCTATGTCTTTGTCGCTTGTCAAGGCCACTCGACTACCTGCATCGTCGACTCGCAAGACCCCTCTTCTCACCTCCGTGACTACTGGCAGGGCCCAGTCTTTGTCGTTCTCAATGGCGGCCATTGCCAGCCGTGACTGTGTCACAATTT
>NW_027192139.1:0-505 GCF_011745625.1 Cladosporium halotolerans
GGATTGGCAGGCCATGTGAGCTGCCACTTGACGGTTGAACTGGACGAATGCATTGTTCAGAGGCGTACAACTTCCGGAACGCGCGCGAGCCGACGCGATTTCCTTATTCAGCGTGTGTAGTATCTCTTGCAGCTGATGGATCAGGTCCACCTTCCTGCCGAAGAAAGGCATCGGGGGAAGCCACGTCCGGATGACAAGAGGCAGACGAGTGGTCTCGCGGTTTGTCTTTGGCATACTCTGCGGCCCGGCACATGGTTTGCGACCCTGGTTTTTTCCCACAGACCGCGCCGAGCGCGTGTCCACTGCGTTGAGAAAGGTTGCCAGACCCTTGGCTGCCTCGCGTAGCTGCAACATCGGGAACGCGTGCGGCGATCAGTTTTGTCTGCGCCGTTTCCAACGCAGTGATGAGCTTTTCGCGCGCCGCCAATTTTGCAGTCAAGTTGCTGTCATTCCTGTTGATGTAGACGTCCCTAACGCCACCAGGGAAGACGTCAAACGCGTCTCT
>NW_027192140.1:0-503 GCF_011745625.1 Cladosporium halotolerans
GTGTGATCAACGTAACCTGAGAAGTCCTTGCAATGCATGCTGCATAGATCGGAAATGCAGCACTCATGCACATGCTTCCTCGGTTCGTGCTGGCACCACAGCTAATCAAGAACCGTTCATGCTTAGCTGTGGTGGCGGGGAGCTCGCTCCGGCAGCGCTTGGTGCATGATATGACAATTTGCAGTACATCTTATTTAAGCCCATGCGCATAGGTGTGCGTAGCCCTCAACTTTGCCGATGCAAGCTAACAACAAGCAGATTTACTAGTAGCGCGTGGTGTTGTCATGTGTTCTCGCATCTTGAGCTAGGCCATACTTTTGCGACAGCGCACGCCTGCATGAAGGATCGGAGTAACCTTGTGTTGTCCAGCGACAGCTCATGCCAGCCATAATGTTCGGATATACCAGCTCCCCAGACAGCTACGATAGCCGTTTGGTGTCTGATTCCCTGGGCATCATGAGCTCGTGTCTGCTGCGACCGCTGTGCAAGGCTGGCGAAAGATT
>NW_027192141.1:0-503 GCF_011745625.1 Cladosporium halotolerans
GCTGGCAGCCGCGTGGGGAACAACGGCTGGTGCTACTCGAGCCTCACGACGTCCTCGTACTGCCGCCCGGCATCGTCTGCGCGCAGCTGGCCGTCGGTGCGTCCGCATCTGTGGAGGGATCATTCTGGGACGAGCGAGAAGCAGGACGCTACTTGACGGCCGCGCAGTGGGCCGCCACAAACCTCACGCACCCGACGCAGATCCCGAGGTGCGCGGTCAGGCTTGCGTTGCAGGGTCTGAGGAGCATCGTGCAGGGTGACCCGACACGTTTCGACTCGGACCTTTTCGTTCGAGAATTCCTTGGGGACGAACGCTCGGCAGTCTTCGAGACCGTGATGGCTCAGAGCTGCGGCACAGACGAACAGCGGATGTCGAGCGACCTCGAGGACTTCGAAAAATCTGGAGAAATTCGTGGTCGTCGAATGTCGATGCAAGAGGGAGAGAATGACGCGGCGCCACGACCGCCGAAGCGCATGTGCCTTCGATGAAGCATCGGAGAAGGC
>NW_027192142.1:0-502 GCF_011745625.1 Cladosporium halotolerans
GGAGGGATATGATGGAAGAAAGCCAGAAGGGACAAAGGGAAGTACGAAGGGAGATGGTGGATGGGGCGAGAGAAGGGGAAAGAAGGGAAGGCGCTGTACTGTGCAGTACTGTAAGGAGGGAGCCGGTATCGCGGAGCTTGCTCAATCAACGCCTCGCCGCAGGGTCTGCATCGGCTGGGCCGGTCGGAGGAGACAATATTGCATAAGACGTACTGCAGGAGCGCTCGTCGACTTCAATCCTTTTTCTATCAATTGTTATATTTCAAATTCGTCCCGTCGCTTCGCACCGATGCATCGCGTCATTTGCCCGCCCGCACAAACCACTCGAACAGCAACAACTCCTTCATTCTCAGCTCGGCCTCACCAGGCTCGACATGACGATTTGACGGAGCGTTACGATGTGCACCAGCTGTTGGGAAGGGGCGCGTACGGGTCGGTCTATCGGGCCACTCCGAGAGGCTGCCAAAACAAGGTCGCTATCAAGGTGACTCGGCGGCTGGAC